>NW_027310069.1:0-255683 GCF_047496795.1 Chiloscyllium punctatum
GGGTTTGAAGAGATTTACCAGGATGTTGGCTGGGTATAGAGGATTTGAAGAGATTTACCAGGATGTTGCCGGGTATAGAGGGTTTGAAGAGATTACCAGGATGTTGCCGGGCATAGAGGGTTTGAAGAGATTTACCAGGATGTTGCCGGGTATAGAGGGTTTGAAGAGATTTACCAGGATGTTGCTGGTAATGGAGGGTTTGAAGAGATTTACCAGGATGTTGCCGGGTATAGAGGGTTTGAAGAGATTTACCAGGATGTTACTGGAATGGAGGGTTTGAAGAGATTTACCAGGATGTTACTGGGAATGGAGGGTTTGAAGAGATTTACCAGGATGTTGCCGGGTATAGAGGGTTTGAAGAGATTTACCAGGATGTTGCCGGGCATAGAGGGTTTGAAGAGATTTACCAGGATGTTGCCGGGTATAGAGGGTTTGAAGAGATTTACCAGGATGTTGCTGGTAATGGAGGGTTTGAAGAGATTTACCAGGATGTTGCCGGGTATAGAGGGTTTGAAGAGATTTACCAGGATGTTACTGGGAATGGAGGGTTTGAAGAGATTTACCAGGATGTTACTGGGAATGGAGGGTTTTGAAGAGATTTACCAGGATGTTGCCGGGTATAGAGGGTTTGAAGAGATTTACCAGGATGTTACTGGGAATGGAGGGTTTGAAGAGATTTACCAGGGATGTTACTGGGAATGGAGGGTTTGAAGAGATTTACCAGGATGTTGCCGGGTATAGAGGGTTTGAAGAGATTTACCAGGATGTTGCTGGTAATGGAGGGTTTGAAGAGATTTACCAGGATGTTGCTGGGAATGGACGGTTTGAAGAGATTTACCAGGATGTTACTGGGAATGGAGGGTTTGAAGAGATTTACCAGGATGTTGCTGGGAATGGAGGGTTTGAAGAGATTTACCAGGATGTTGCCGGGTATAGAGGGTTTGAAGAGATTTACCAGGATGTTGCTGGTAATGGAGGGTTTGAAGAGATTTACCAGGATGTTGCTGGGAATGGACGGTTTGAAGAGATTTACCAGGATGTTACTGGGAATGGAGGGTTTGAAGAGATTTACCAGGATGTTGCTGGGAATGGAGGGTTTGAAGAGATTTACCAGGATGTTGCCGGGTATAGAGGGTTTGAAGAGATTTACCAGGATGTTACTGGGAATGGAGGGTTTGAAGAGATTTACCAGGATGTTGCCGGGTATAGAGGGTTTGAGAGATTTACCAGGATGTTGCTGGGTATAGAGGATTTGAAGAGATTTACCAGGATGTTGCCGGGTATAGAGGGTTTGAAGAGATTTACCAGGATGTTGCTGGGTATAGAGGGTTTGAAGAGATTTACCAGGATGTTGCTGGTAATGGAGGGTTTGAAGAGATTTACCAGGATGTTGCCGGGTATAGAGGGTTTGAAGAGATTTACCAGGATGTTACTGGGAATGGAGGGTTTGAAGAGATTTACCAGGATGTTGCCGGGGTATAGAGGGTTTGAAGAGATTTACCAGGATGTTACTGGGTATAGGGGGTTTGAAGAGATTTACCAGGATGTTGCCGTGTATAGAGGGTTTGAAGAGATTTACCAGGATGTTGCCAGGTATAGAGGGTTTGAAGAGATTTACCAGGATGTTACTGGAATGGAGGGTTTGAAGAGATTTACCAGGATGTTGCCGGGTATAGACGGCTTCAGCTGCAGGGATAGACTGGGATTTTCTTTCCCTGAGGTGTCGGAGGCTGAGGGGTGCCCTTACTGAAGTTTATAAACTCATGAGAAGGTGTGGATAAGGTGAACGGTGGCTGTCTTTTCCCGAGAGTGGTGGATTGGAAGACTAGGGGGCACAGTTGTAAGGTGAGAGAAGAAAGGTTGAGAAAAACGACACGAGAGGCAAATGTTTTCCGCAAGAGGGCGGTGCGCGTGTGGAATGAACGCCCTGAGGTAGTGGCGGATGTGGGTGCACTCACTTTTGGATAAATACGTGAGCAGGGAATGTTTGGAGGGATACGGGAGAGAAGCGGGCCGGTGGGGACTGGTTAGGGATTACGGTCAGCGCGGACCGGTTGGGACCGACCGGCCCACGTCCACGCTGCATATTCTGTGACCCGACCGTCGGACAGGTCCACCTGCTTCACCCAAGTCCTTCAGGGAAGGAAGCCGCCATCCTTAGCTGGTCTGGCCTACATGGGACTCCGGACCCCACAGCAGTGCGGGTTGACTCTCAACCGCAACACCCCCACCCCCCCCCCCCCCCACACCCCCAAACCTCCCCCTCCTTCACCTTTATTCCGCGAGGCTTGCCTCCAGAGGATCTGGGCGATGTCCCTGGTCCAAGCCTGCTTGACATCCACCGTCTCGGCCTGGAAGACGTAGCTCTCGTTGGAGCGACGGCGCCTCACCCAAACTTCGAACCGCAGGCCGCTGCCCCAATGTTCTCCTGTCAGCCCCACGTCTGCTGTCTGAGAGAGAGAGAGAGAGAGAGAGACTGAGAGACTGAGAGCCATCGGCCCATTGACTTGGATCCCACTTGCCGACCCCCCCCTGTGAGAAAAAGGACAGGAAATGACGTCGCCGACCCAAGGAAACTCCGACGCGTAAAGAGGAAGCGGGCGACACCACCAGCGCTTCATCCGGAGCCTCACTGACGGCGAGACCGAGCGCGGTGACGAAACGTCTGGAAACGAACCCACATCCAGAACCTCGACCTGAGCTACAAATCTCCTCAAAACTCGCTAAGAGGGAGAGAGAGAGAGAGAGAGAGAGAGAGAGAGAGAGAGAGAGAGGGGGGGAGGAGAGAGAGAGAGAGAGAGAGGGGAAGGGAGAGAGAGAGAGACAGAGAGAGAGAGAGAGAGGGGAAGGGAAGAGAGAGAGAGAGAGAGAGAGAGAGGGGGGAGGAGAGAGAGAGAGGATGGGGAGGAGAGAAAGAGAGAGGGGAGGACAGAGAGAGAGAGAGAGAGGGGGGAGGGGAGAGAGAGAGAGAGAGACACACACACACACAGAGAAACAGAGAGAGAGAGAGAGAGAGAGAGAGAGAGGCTGATGGATGTGGCATTCTCTCCTTGTCAACGGCCTGTCTCCTCAGAAAAGGGATTAACATCAGTACAGTTATTGGACTGGGAGCAGTGAGTCTTTGCCCACTGCCTCATTAAGTGCGTTTTGCCGGTTTCCTGTACGATGGCTCGTTCCCTGCTTTGGACCATTCACCATGGTGTGGGTGTGCTCGGATTGGGACAGGTCCAAAATCAGCTGGGGCATTTCCTGTGGCCCTCGGCTCACGTTGTTTCTACAGTCTCACCGACTTATCAAGGAATGGACAGATGCAAAACGGAATTCTAAAGGCAAGGTCGACAAATGAGCGTGTCGTTTAAAGAGTACGACCCCCTGTTAAAGGGGGAGTCTCTCCCTCGGGGACTCCCGTTAAAGGGGGAGTCTCTCCCACGGGGACCCCTGTTAAAGGGGGAGTCTCTCCCTCGGGGACCCCCGTTAAAGGGGGAGTCTCTCCCTCGGGGACCCCCGTTAAAGGGGGAGTCTCTCCCTCACGGACCCCCGTTAAAGGGGGAGTCTCTCCCTCACAGACCCCCGTTAAAGGGGGAGTCTCTCCCTCACGGACCCCCGTTAAAGGGGGAGTCTCTCCCTCGGGGACCCCCGTTACAGGGGGAGTCTCTCCCTCACGGACCCCCGTTAAAGGGGGAGTCTCTCCCTCACGGACCCCCGTTAAAGGGGGAGTCTCTCCCTCACGGACCCCCGTTAAAGGGGGAGTCTCTCCCTCAGGGACCCCCTTTAAAGGGGGAGTCTCTCCCTCACGGACCCCGTTAAAGGGGGAGTCTCTCCCTCACGGACCCACGTTAAAGGGGGAGTCTCTCCCTCACGGACCCCCGTTAAAGGGGGAGTCTCTCCCTCACGGACCCCCGTTAAAGGGGAGTCTCTCCCTCACGGACCCCCGTTAAAGGGGGAGTCTCTCTCTCGGGGATCCCCATTAAGGGGGAGTCTCTCCCTCAGGGACCCCCGTTAAAGGGGGAGTCTCTCCCTCGGGGACACCCGTTTAAAGGGGGAGTCTCTCCCTCAGGGACCCCCTTTAAAGGGGGAGTCTCTCCCTCACGGACCCCCGTTAAAGGGGGAGTCTGTCCCTCACGGACCCACGTTAAAGGGGGAGTCTCTCCCTCACGGACCCCCGTTAAAGGGGGAGTCTCTCCCTCACGGACCCCCGTTAAAGAGGGAGTCTCTCCCTCGGGGACCCCCGTTAAAGGGGGAGTCTCTCCCTCACGGACCCCCATTAAAGGGGAGTCTCTCTCTCGGGGACCCCCGTTAAAGGGGGAGTCTCTCCCTCGGGGACCCCGTTAAAGGGGGAGTCTCTCCCTCACGGACCCCCGTTAAAGGGGGAGTCTCTCTCTCGGGGACCCCCGTTAAAGGGGGAGTCTCTCTCTCGGGGAAGTTGTGGGTGGTCAAGACCCGGTGTGGGGGGTGGTCTCGGCCTCTCTCTCTCTCTTTCTCTGTGTCCCTCTCGCTCTGTCCCTCTCTCTCTGTCCCTCTCTCTCTGTCCCTCTCTCTCTGGGTCTCTGGGTCTCTCTCTCACTCTCTCCATCTGTCAGCTGAAACACTCTGTGGAGACCTACCTGATCCAAGCGCCTCATAACGCTGCACGATTATATGCTGCTTCCACCCCCTCTGCTCCAAGGAGACCAGAGCAAGGCTCTCTGTTCCCTCCGGGAGAGAGTCTGGACCCGCAGGTCAGAGACGAGAGTGCGGTGCTGGCAGAGCGCAGCAGGCCGGGCAGCCTCTGAGGGAACGGGTGAGTCGGCGATTCGGGCGTTCCTGGTGAAAGGGCCCCCGCCCTAAAAACGTCCTGCTCCCTCGGGCGCTGACTGACCTGCTGCGCTCTCCCAGCCCCGCGCTCTTGTCTCGGGTCCCTCCCTTGGGCACGGGAGGTTATTAAGGGAGACAAACACGACCCTGGGTGAAAGAAAGGAGCCTGACACCGTGGGGGTGGGGGAAGGCATGAGCGAGTCCACCTCCGGCAGAACCCGCGTACAACGCTGGCCTCCCTCCCCCCGCCACCACCCCCCAACCTCCGACTTTACTTGTGGAGGGATGAATTGGAGACACAGATTCACACAGCACAGCAGGAGACCCTTCGGTCCTAGATCGACTCCAGACACGAGGGAGAACCGCCCTGAGGAGGGGGATTGAGCCGTTTAGGCCCACACAGTTCCCAAGGGGCGGCGGAGGGTTTAGCCGAGGAGCCGGGTGGGGGGGCGGGGGGGGGGGGTTGAGGTGCTGAGCAGACAGTGGAGAGGTCGTTTCTTCGTCTGGGGAAATCTGGAACCAGGCCGGACCTTTCGGAGGCACAGATGGTCCCACAGCGAGGGGAATCACGGGGTGGGGCAGGGCAGGGGTGGGAGGGGGCACGCGGCCCTGAGACCACACACAAGACCAGCCACGGGTTCGGACCCAACGGTCTCCCCTTCGACCGATTTCTCACCCACGAGCAACCAGAGCCAGAAGCCACGGCACCAGCCTTGGCACCAACCCCCACCCCACCACCCTCTCCGGGGCCCAGCTGTCCTGCGTCTGAGATCGGTGCACCGCGCCCCAGGGGTGGGAATCCCACCAGAACCAACCGCACAGACGCGGCAGGGGTGGGGAGGGGCTGTCAGACGCGACCCCGGGAGGCGGACACAGGGACAGACACCGAGAGTGCATGCCGCAGGATCCCAGGCAGCGCGGTGCAGAGGAGAGGGGACGGGAGGGGAAGGTGTGGGGAGGAGAGGAGAGGGGAGGGGAGGGAGGGCGAGGGGGAGGGGGGGAGGGGAGGGGAGGGGGAGGGAGGGCGAGGGGGAGGGGGAGGGGAGGGGGAGGGGGAGGGAGGGGAGGGGGAGGGAGGGCGAGGGGGGAGGGGGGGAGGGGAGGGGGAGGGGGAGGGGGAGGGCAGAGGGGGAGGGAGGGATGGGGAGAGGGGAGGGGGAGGGGAGGGATGGGGAGGGGAGGGGAGGGGGAGGGTGTGCGCGGTACCCACCTTCAGTGACGACTTGTACACGTAGGCGTCGGGGCCAGCCTCCGCCCGTTCGGTTTGCTGAGCACGATGAGCTGCTCGAAGAGGAAGACCTGCCTCACCGCCTTCCGCCGCCCACAGGACACAGTGAAGCGAGCGTGGCGCAGGAGCTGGCCCCTGCTCCTTCAGGTCCACCTGCAGGAAACACAGCATGAAAGAACGCAGAACCAGGACAACCCAACATTAAAGAAACGCCCGTCGTCCAGGCAGAGTCAGGTGGGGGGGGCAATGGGAAAACGGACAGACGTCTCGAGGAACGAAAACAACGATTCTCCGGGACCTCAGATGCTGGCTGCCAGTTGGGCTTTTCCAGCCCAACACTCTCGAACTGAATCGCCAGCAGGTCTGATCCTCACTTTCTCCCATTCCCCGTTCACCCAGCGTCGGGACACTTACTGGTGTCTCTCAGTCCCCTCTCTCTCTCTCAGGGAGATATCTGTACACTGACTGGTGTCTCTCAGTCCACTCCCTCAGGGAGATATCTGTACACTGACTGGTGTCTCTCTGTCCCCTCCTCTCTCTCTCAGGGAGATATCTGTACACTGACTGGTGTCTCTCAGTCCCCTCTCTCTCAGGGAGATATCTGTACACTGACTGGTTTCTCTCAGTCCCCTCTCTCAGGGAGATATCTGTACACTGACTGGTGTCTCTCTGTCCCCCTCTCCCTCAGGGAGATATCTGTACACTGACTGGTGTCTCTCTGTCCCCTCTCCCTCAGGGAGATATCTGTACACTGACTGGTGTCTCTCTGTCCCCCTCTCTCTCAGGGAGATATCTGTACACTGACTGGTGTCTCTCAGTCCCCTCTCTCTCTGTCAGGGAGATATCTGTACACTGACTGGTGTCTCTCAGTCCCCCCTCTCTCTCAGGGACATATCTGTACACTGACTGGTGTCTCTCAGTACCCCCTCTCTCTCTCAGGGAGTATCTGTACACTGACTGGTGTCTCTCAGTCCCCCCTCTCTCTCAGGGACATATCTGTACACTGACTGGTGTCTCTCAGTACCCCCTCTCTCTCTCAGGGAGATATCTGTACACTGACTGGTGTCTCTCAGTCCCTCTCTCTCTCAGGGAGATATCTGTACACTGACTGGTGTCTCTCAGTCCCCTCTCTCTCTCAGAGAGATATCTGTACAGTGACTGGTGTCTCTCAGTCCCCTCTCTCTCCCTCAGGGAGATATCTGTACACTGACTGGTGTCTCTCAGTCCCCTCTCTCTCTCAGAGATATCTGTACAGTGACTGGTGTCTCTCAGTCCCCTCTCTCTCTCAGGGAGATATCTGTACAGTGACTGGTGTCTCTCAGTCCCCTCTCTCTCTCTCAGGGAGATATCTGTACACTGACTGGTGTCTCTCAGTCCCCTCTCTCTCTCAGAGAGATATCTGTACACTGACTGGTGTCTCTCAGTCCCCCGTCACTCTCTGGGAGTTATCTGTACACTGACTGGTGTCTCGCAGTCCCCTCTCTCTCTCTCAGGGAGATATCTGTACACTGACTGGTGTCTCTCTGTCCCCTCTCTCTCTCTCAGGGAGATATCTGTACACTGACTGGTGTCTCTCAGTCCCCCCTCTCTCACAGGGAGATATCTGTACACTGACTGGTGTCTCTCAGTCCCCTCTCTCTCAGGGAGATATCTGTACACTGACTGGTGTCTCTCAGTCCCCTCTCTCTCTCTCAGGGAGATATCTGTACACTGACTGGTGTCTCTCAGTCCCCCCTCTCTCTCAGGGAGATATCTGTACACTGACTGGTGTCTCTCAGTCCCCTCTGTCTCTCAGGGAGATATCTGTACACTGACTGGTGTCTCTCAGTCTCCTATCTCAGGGAGATATCTGTACACTGACTGGTCTCTCTCAGTCCCCTATCTCAGGGAGATATCTGTACACTGACTGGTCTCTCTCAGTCCCCTATCTCAGGGAGATATCTGCACACTGACTGGTGTCTCTCAGTCCCCTCTCTCTCTCTCAGGGAGATATCTGTACACTGACTGGTGTCTCTCAGTCCCCCCTCTCTCTCTCAGGGAGATATCTGTACACGGACTGGTGTCCCTCAGTCCCCTCTCTCTCAGGGAGATATCTGTACACTGACTGGTGTCTCTCAGTCCCCCCTCTCTCCCTCAGGGAGATATCTGTACACTGACTGGTGTCTCTCAGTCCCCTCACTCTCTCAGGGAGATATCTGTACACTGACTGGTGTCTCTCAGTCCCCTCTCTCTCTCAGGGAGATATCTGTACACTGACTGGTGTCTCCCAGTCCTCTCTCTCTCTCTCTCTCAGGGAGATATCTGGACACTGACTGGTGTCTCTCACTACCCCCTCTCTCCCTCAGGGAGATATCTGTACACTGACTGGTGTCTCTCAGTCCCAACTCTCTCCCTCAGGGAGATATCTGTACACTGACTGGTGTCTCTCAGTCCCCCCTCTCTCCCTCAGGGAGATATCTGTACACTGACTGGTGTCTCTCAGTCCCCCCTCTCTCCCTCAGGGAGATATCTGTACACTGACTGGTGTCTCTCAGTCCCCTCTCTCTCTCAGGGAGATATCTGTACACTGACTGGTGTCTCTCAGTCCCCTCTCTCTCTCAGGGAGATATCTGTACACTGACTGGTGTCTCTCAGTCCCTTCTCTCTCTCTCCGGGAGATATCTGTACACTGACGGGTGTCTCTCAGTCCCCTCTCTCTCAGGGAGATATCTGTACACTGACTGGTGTCTCTCAGTCCCCCCTCTCTCAGGGAGATATCTGTACACTGACTGGTGTCTCTCAGTACCCCCTCTCTCTCTCAGGGAGATATCTGTACACTGACTGGTGTCTCTCAGTCCCCTCTCCCTCCGGGAGATATCTGTACACTGACTGGTGTCTCTCAGTAGCCCCTTCCTCAGGGAGATATCTGTACACTGACTGGTGTCTCTCAGTCCCCTCTCTCTCTCAGGGAGATATCTGTACACTGACTGGTGTCTCTCAGTCCCCTCTCTCTCTCAGAGAGATATCTGTACAGTGACTGGTGTCTCTCAGTCCCCTCTCTCTCCCTCAGGGAGATATGTGTACACTGACTGGTGTCTCTCAGTCCACTCTCTCAGAGAGATATCTGTACAGTGACTGGTGTCTCTCAGTTACCTCTCTCTCTCAGGGAGATATCTGTACAGTGACTGGTGTCTCTCAGTCCCCTCTCTCTCTCTCAGGGAGATATCTGTACACTGACTGGTGTCTCTCAGTCCCCTCTCTCTCTCAGAGAGATATCTGTACAGTGACTGGTGTCTCTCAGTCCCCCGTCACTCTCTGGGAGTTATCTGTACACTGCCTGGTGTCTCGCAGTCCCCCGTCACTCTCTGGAGTTATCTGTACACTGACTGGTGTCTCTCAGTCCCCTCTCTCTCTCTCAGGGAGATATCTGTACACTGACTGGTGTCTCTCCGTCCCCTCTCTCTCTCTCAGGGAGATATCTGTACACTGACTGGTGTCTCTCAGTCCCCCCTCTCTCACAGGGAGATATCTGTACACTGACTGGTGTCTCTCAGTCCCCTCTCTCTCAGGGAGATATCTGTACACTGACTGGTGTCTCTCAGTCCCCTCTCTCTCTCAGGGAGATATCTGTACACTGACTGGTGTCTCTCAGTCCCCCCTCTCTCTCAGGGAGATATCTGTACACTAACTGGTGTCTCTCAGTCCCCTCTCTCTCTCTCAGGGAGATATCTGTACACTGACTGGTGTCTCTCAGTCCCCCCTCTCTCTCAGGGAGATATCTGTACACTGACTGGTGTCTCTCAGGTCCCCCTCTCTCTCTCAGGGAGACATCTGTACACTGAGTGGTGTCTCTCAGTCCCCTATCTCAGGGAGATATCTGTACACTGACTGGTCTCTCTCAGTCCCCTATCTCAGGGAGATATCTGTACACTGACTGGTCTCTCTCAGTCCCCTATCTCAGGGAGATATCTGCACACTGACTGGTGTCTCTCAGTCCCCCCTCTCTCTCAGGGAGATATCTGTACACTGACTGGTGTCTCTCAGTCCCCTCTCTCTCTCAGGGTGATATCTGTACACTGACTGGTGTCTCTCAGTCCCCACTCCCTCAGGGAGATATCTGTACACTGACTGGTGTCTCTCAGTCCCCTCTCTCTCTCTCAGGGAGATATCTGTACACTGACTGGTGTCTATCAGTCCCCCCTCTCTGTCTCAGGGAGATATCTGTACACTGACTGGTGTCTCTCAGTCCCCTATCTCAGGGAGATATCTGTACACTGACTGGTGTCTCTCAGGCCCCTCTCTCAGGGAGATATCTGTACACTGACTGGTGTCTCTCAGTCCCCCCTCTCAGGGAGATATCTGTACACTGACTGGTGTCTCTCAGTCCCCTCTCTCAGGGAGATAGCTGTACACTGACTGGTGTCTCTCAGTCCTCCCTCTCTCTCTCAGGGAGATATCTGTACACTGTCTGGTGTCTCTCAGTACCCTCTCCCTCAGGGAGATATCTGTACACTGACTGGTGTCTCTCAGTCCCCTCTCTCTCTCTCAGGGAGATATCTGTACACTGACTGGTGTCTCTCAGTCCCCTCTCTCTCTCAGGGAGATATCTTTACACTGACTGGTGTCTCTCAGTCCCCTCTCTCAGGGAGATATCTGTACACTGACTGGTGTCTCTCAGTCCCCTCTCTCTCTCAGGGAGATATCTGTACACTGACTGGTGTCTCTCAGTCTCCCCCTCTCTCTCGTAGGGAGATATCTGCACACTGACTGGTCTCTCTCAGTCCCCTCTCTCTCCCTCAGGGAGATATCTGCACACTGACTGGTCTCTCTCAGTCCCCTCTCTCTCTCAGGGAGATATCTGTACACTGACTGGTGTCTCTCAGTCCCCTCTCTCAGGGAGATATCTGTACACTGACTGGTCTCTCTCAGTCCTCTCTCTCTCCGGGAGATATTTGTACACTGACTGGTGCCTCTCAGTCCCCTCTCTCTCTCAGGGAGATATCTGTACACTGACTGGTGTCTCTCAGTCCCCCGTCGCTCTCTGGGAGTTATCTGTACACTGACTGGTGTCTCTCCGTCCCCTCTCTCTCTCAGGGAGACATCTGTACACTGTCTGGTGTCTCTCAGTTCCCCCTCTCTCTCTCTGGGAGATATCTGTACACTGACTGGTGTCTCTCAGTCCCCTCTCCCTCAGGAGATATCTGTACACTGACTGGTGTCTCTCAGTCCCCTCTCTCTCTCTCAGGGAGATATCTGTACACTGACTGGTGTCTCTCAGTCCCCCCTCTCTCACAGGGAGATATCTGTACACTGACTGGTGTCTCTCAGTCCCCTCTCTCTCAGGGGGATATCTGTACACTGACTGGTGTCTCTCAGTCCCCACTCCCTCAGGGAGATATCTGTACACTGACTGGTGTCTCTCAGTCCCCTCTCTCTCTCTCAGGGAGATATCTGTACACTGACTGGTGTCTCTCAGTCCCCCCTCTCTATCTCAAGGAGATAGCTGTTCACGGACTGGTGTCTCTCAGTCCCCTATCTCAGGGAGATATCTGTACACTGACTGGTGTCTCTCAGTCCCCTTTCCCTCAGGGAGATATCTGTACAATGACTGGTGTCACTCAGTCCCCTCTCTCTCTCAGGGAGATACCTGTACACTGACTGGTGTCTCTCAGTCCCCTATCTCAGGGAGATATCTGTACACTGACTGGTATCTCTCAGTCCCCTCTCTCAGGGAGATATCTGTACACTGACTGGTGTCTCTCAGTCCCCTATCTCAGTGAGACATCTGTACACTGACTGGTCTCTCTCAGTCCCCTATCTCAGGAAGATATCTGTACACTGACTGGTGTCTCTCAGTCCCCCCCTCTCTCTCGTAGGGAGATATCTGCACACTGACTGGTCTCTCTCAGTCCCCTCTCTCTCCCTCAGGGAGATATCTGCACACTGACTGGTCTCTCTCAGTCCCCTCTCTCTCCCTCAGGGAGATATCTGTACACTGACTGGTGTCTCTCAGTCCCCTCTCTCAGGGAGATATCTGTACACTGACTGGTGTCTCTCAGTCCCCTCTCTCTCTCTCTCAGGGAGATATCTGTACACTGACTGGTGTCTCTCAGTCCCCTCTCTCTCTCAGGGAGATATCTGTACACTGACTGGTGTCTCTCAGTCCCCCCCTCTCTCTCGTAGGGAGATATCTGCACACTGACTGGTCTCTCTCAGTCCCCTCTCTCTCCCTCAGGGAGATATCTGCACACTGACTGGTCTCTCTCAGTCCCCTCTCTCTCCCTCAGGGAGATATCTGTACACTGACTGGTGTCTCTCAGTCCCCTCTCTCAGGGAGATATCTGCACACTGACTGGTCTCTCTCAGTCCCCTCTCTCTCTCAGGGAGATATCTGTACACTGACTGGTGTCTCTCAGTCCCCTCTCTCAGGGAGATATCTGTACACTGACTGGTCTCTCTCAGTCCTCTCTCTCTCCGGGAGATATCTGTACACTGACTGGTGCCTCTCAGTCCCCTCTCTCTCTCAGGGAGATATCTGTACACTGACTGGTGTCTCTCAGTCCCCCGTCACTCTCTGGGAGTTATCTGTACACTGACTGGTGTCTCTCCGTCCCCTCTCTCTCTCTCCGGGAGATATCTGTACACTGACTGGTGTCTCTCAGTCCCCCCTCCCTCTCAGGGAGATATCTGTACACTGACTGGTGTCTCTCAGTCCCCTCTCTAAGGGAGATATCTGTACACTGACTGGTGTCTCTCAGTACCCTCTCTCTCTCTCAGGGAGATATCTGTACACTGACTGGTGTCTCTCAGTCCCCTCTCTCTCTCAGGGAGATATCTGTACACTGACTGGTGTCTCTCAGTCCCCTCTCTCTCTCAGGGAGATATCTGTACACTGACTGGTGTCTCTCAGTCCCCTCTCTCTCTCAGGGAGATATCTGTACATTGACTGGTGTCTCTAAGTCCCCCATCTCAGGGAGATATCTGTACACTGACTTGTCTCTCTCAGTCCCCTCTCTCTCTCAAGGAGATATCAGTACACTGACTGGTGTCTCTCAGTCCCCTCTCTCTCTCAGGGAGATATCTGTACACTGACTGGTGTCTCTCAGTCCCCTCTCCCTCTCTCACTGAGGGAGATATCTGTACACTGACTGGTGTCTCTCAGTCCCCTCTCTCTCAGGGGGATATCTGTACACTGACTGGTGTCTCTCAGTCCCCACTCCCTCAGGGAGATATCTGTACACTGACTGGTGTCTCTCAGTCCCCTATCTCAGGGAGATATCTGTACACTGACTGGTCTCTCTCAGTCCCCTATCTCAGGGAGATATCTGTACACTGACTGGTCTCTCTCAGTCCCCTATCTCAGGGAGATATCTGCACACTGACTGGTGTCTCTCAGTTCCCTCTCTAAGGGAGATATCTGTACACTGACTGGTCTCTCTCAGTGCCCTCTCCCTCAGGGAGATATCTGTACACTGACAGGTGTCTCTCAGTCCCCTCTCTCTCAGGGAGATATCTGTACACTGACTGGTGTCTCTCAGTCCCCTCTCTCTCTCTCAGGGAGATATCTGTACACTGACTGGTGTCTCTCAGTCCCCCCTCTCTCTCAGGGAGATATCTGTACACTGACTGGTGTCTCTCAGTCCCCTCTCTCTCTCAGGGAGATATCTGTACACTGACTGGTGTCTCTCAGTCCCCTCTCTCTCTCAGGGAGATATCTGTACATTGACTGGTGTCTCTAAGTCCCCTATCTCAGGGAGATATCTGTACACTGACTGGTCTCTCTCAGTCCCCTATCTCAGGGAGATATCTGTACACTGACTGGTCTCTCTCAGTCCCCCCTCTCTCTCAGGGAGATATCTGTACACTGACTGGTGTCTCTCAGTCCCCTCTCCCTCTCTCACTCAGGGAGATATCTGTACACTGACTGGTGTCTCTCAGTCCCCTCTCTCTCAGGGGGATATCTGTACACTGACTAGTGTCTCTCAGTCCCCACTCCCTCAGGGAGATATCTGTACACTGACTGGTGTCTCTCAGTCCCCTCTCTCTCTCTCAGGGAGATATCTGTACACTGACTGGTGTCTCTCAGTCCCCCCTCTCTCTCTCAAGGAGATATCTGTTCACGGACTGGTGTCTCTCAGTCCCCTATCTCAGGGAGATATCTGTACACTGACTGGTGTCTCTCAGTCCCCTTTCCCTCAGGGAGATATCTGTACAATGACTGGTGTCACTCAGTCCCCTCTCTCTCTCAGGGAGATACCTGTACACTGACTGGTGTCTCTCAGTCCCCTATCTCAGGGAGATATCTGTACACTGACTGGTGTCTCTCAGTCCCCTCTCTCAGGTAGATATCTGTACACTGACTGGTGTCTCTCAGTCCCCTATCTCAGTGAGACATCTGTACACTGACTGGTCTCTCTCAGTCCCCTATCTCAGGAAGATATCTGTACACTGACTGGTGTCTCTCAGTCCCCTATCTCAGGGAGATATCTGTACACTGACTGGTGTCTCTCAGTCCCCTCTCTCTCTCAGGGAGATATCTTTACACTGACTGGTGTCTCTCAGTCCCCTCTCTCAGGGAGATATCTGTACACTGACTGGTGTCTCTCAGTCCCCTCTCTCTCTCTCTCAGGGAGATATCTGTACAC
Source organism: Chiloscyllium punctatum (assembly GCF_047496795.1). Classification (NCBI taxonomy): domain Eukaryota; kingdom Metazoa; phylum Chordata; class Chondrichthyes; order Orectolobiformes; family Hemiscylliidae; genus Chiloscyllium; species Chiloscyllium punctatum. The sequence goes on from NW_027310069.1 coordinate 14,647, forward strand.
TGACTGGTGTCTCTCAGTCCCCTCTCTCTCTCAGGGAGATATCTGTACACTGACTGGTGTCTCTCAGTCCCCCCCTCTCTCTCGTAGGGAGATATCTGCACACTGACTGGTCTCTCTCAGTCCCCTCTCTCTCCCTCAGGGAGATATCTGCACACTGACTGGTCTCTCTCAGTCCCCTCTCTCTCCCTCAGGGAGATATCTGTACACTGACTGGTGTCTCTCAGTCCCCTCTCTCAGGGAGATATCTGCACACTGACTGGTCTCTCTCAGTCCACTCTCTCTCTCAGGGAGATATCTGTACACTGACTGGTGTCTCTCAGTCCCCTTTCTCAGGGAGATATCTGTACACTGACTGGTCTCTCTCAGTCCTCTCTCTCTCCGGGAGATATCTGTACACTGACTGGTGCCTCTCAGTCCCCTCTCTCTCTCAGGGAGATATCTGTACACTGACTGGTGTCTCTCAGTCCCCCGTCACTCTCTGGGAGTTATCTGTACACTGACTGGTGTCTCTCCGTCCCCTCTCTCTCTCTCCGGGAGATATCTGTACACTGACTGGTGTCTCTCAGTCCCCCCTCCCTCTCAGGGAGATATCTGTACACTGACTGGTGTCTCTCAGTCCCCTCTCTCTCTCAGGGAGATATCTGTACACTGACTGGTGTCTCTCAGTCCCCTCTCCCTCAGGAGATATCTGTACACTGACTGGTGTCTCTCAGTCCCCTCTCTCTCTCTCAGGGAGATATCTGTACACTGACTGGTGTCTGTCAGTCCCCCCTCTCTCACAGGGAGATATCTGTACACTGACTGGTGTCTCTCAGTCCCCTCTCTCTCAGGGAGATATCTGTACACTGACTGGTGTCTCTCAGTCCCCTCTCTCTCTCAGGGAGATATCTGTACACTGACTGGTGTCTCTCAGTCCCCTCTCTCTCTCAGGGAGATATCTGTACACTGACTGGTGTCTCTCAGTCCCCTCTCTCTCTCAGGGAGATATCTGTACACTGACTGGTGTCTCTCAGTCCCCTATCTCAGGGAGATATCTGTACACTGACTGGTCTCTCTCAGTCCCCTATCTCAGGGAGATATCTGTACACTGACTGGTCTCTCTCAGTCCCCTATCTCAGGGAGATATCTGCTCACTGACTGGTGTCTCTCAGTCCCCTCTCTAAGGGAGATATCTGTACACTGACTGGTGTCTCTCAGTACCGTCTCTCTCTCTCAGGGATATATCTGTACACTGACTGGTGTCTCTCAGTCCCCTCTCTCTCTCAGGGAGATATCTGTACACTGACTGGTGTCTCTCAGTCCCCTCTCTCTCTCAGCGAGATATCTGTACACTGACTGGTGTCTCTCAGTCCCCCCTCTCTCTCAGGGAGATATCTGTACACTGACTGGTGTCTCTAAGTCCCCTATCTCAGGGAGATATCTGTACACTGACTTGTCTCTCTCAGTCCCCTCTCTCTCTCAGGGAGATATCAGTACACTGACTGGTGTCTCTCAGTCCCCCCTCTCTCTCAGGGAGATATCTGTACACTGACTGGTGTCTCTCAGTCCCCTCTCCCTCTCTCACTGAGGGAGATATCTGTACACTGACTGGTGTCTCTCAGTCCCCTCTCTCTCAGGGGGATATCTGTACACTGACTGGTGTCTCTCAGTCCCCACTCCCTCAGGGAGATATCTGTACACTGACTGGTGTCTCTCAGTCCCCTCTCTCTCTCTCAGGGAGATATCTGTACACTGACTGGTGTCTCTCAGTCCCCCCTCTCTCTCTCAGGGAGATATCTGTACACGGACTGGTATCTCTCAGTCCCCTATCTCAGGGAGATATCTGTACACTGACTGGTGTCTCTCAGTCCCCTTTCCCTCAGGGAGATATCTGTACAATGACTGGTGACACTCAGTCCCCTCTCTCTCTCAGGGAGATACCTGTACACTGACTGGTGTCTCTCAGTCCCCGATCTCAGGGAGATATCTGTACACTGACTGGTGTCTCTCAGTCCCCTCTCTCAGGGAGATATCTGTACACTGACTGGTGTCTCTCAGTCCCCTATCTCAGGGAGACATCTGTATACTGACTGGTCTCTCTCAGTCCCCTATCTCAGGAAGATATCTGTACACTGACTGGTGTCTCTCAGTCCCCTATCTCAGGGAGATATCTGTACACTGACTGGTGTCTCTCAGTCCCCTATCTCAGGGAGATATCTGTACACTGACTGGTCTCTCTCAGTCCCCTATCTCAGGGAGATATCTGTACACTGACTGGTCTCTCTCTGTCCCCTCTCTCAGGGAGATATCTGTACACTGACTGGTCTCTCTCAGTCCCCTATCTCAGGGAGATATCTGTACACTGACTGGTGTCTCTCAGTCCCCTCTGCCTCAGGGAGATATCTGTACACTGACTGGTGTCTCTCAGTCCCCCCTCTCTCAGGGAGATATCTGTACATTGACTGGTGTCTCTCAGTCCCCTCTGCCTCAGGGAGATATCTGTACACTGACTGGTGTCTCTCAGTCCCCTCTCTCTCAGGGAGATATCTGTACACTGACTGGTGTCTCTCAGTCCCCTCTCTCTGTCTCAGGGAGATATCTGTACACTGACTGGTGTCTCTCAGGCCCCCCTCTCTGTCTCAGGGAGATATCTGTACACTGACTGGTGTCTCTCAGTACCCTCTCTCTCTCTCAGGGAGATATCTGTACACTGACTGGTGTCTCTCAGTCCCCCCTCTCTCTCAGGGAGATATCTGTACACTGACTGGTGTCTCTCAGTCCCCTCTCTCTCTCAGGGTGATATCTGTACACTGACTGGTGTCTCTCAGTCCCCCCTCTCTCAGGGGGATATCTGTACACTGACTGGTGTCTCTCAGTCCCCACTCCTTCAGGAAGATATCTGTACACTGACTGGTGTCTCTCAGTCCCCTCTCTCAGGGAGATAGCTGTACACTGTCTGGTGTCTCTCAGTCCCCTCTCTCAGGGAGATAGCTGTACACTGTCTGGTGTCTCTCAGTCCCCACTCCTTCAGGGAGACATCTGGACACTGACTGGTCTCTCTCAGTCCCCAATCTCAGGGAGATATCTGTACACTGACTGGTCTCTCTCAGTCCCCTATCTCAGGGAGATATCTGAACACCGACTGGTGTCTCTCAGTCCCCTCTCTCAGGGAGATATCTGTACACTGACTGGTGTCTCTCAGTACCCTCTGCCTCAGGGAGATATCTGTACACTGACTGGTGTCTCTCAGTCCTCTCTCTCTCAGGGAGATATCTGGACACTGACTGGTGTCTCTCCGTCCCCTCTCTCTCTCTCCGGGAGATATCTGTACACTGACTGGTGTCTCTAAGTCCCCTCTCTCTCTCAGGGAGATATCTTTACACTGACTGGTGTCTCTCAGTCCCCTCTCTCAGGGAGATATCTGGACACTGACTGGTGTCTCTCAGTCCCCTCTCTCTCTCAGGGAGATATCTGTACACTGACTGGTGTCTCTCAGTCCCCCCCTCTCTCTCGTAGGGAGATATCTGTACACTGACTGGTGTCTCTCAGACCACTCTCTCTCTCAGGGAGATATCCGAACACTGACTGGTGTCTCTCAGTCCCCTATCTCAGGGAGATATCTGTACACTGACTGGTTCTCTCAGTCCCCTATCTCAGGGAGATATCTGTACACTGCCTGGTGTCTCTCAGTCCCCTCTCTCTCAGGGAGATATCTGGACACTGACTGGTGTCTCTCAGTCCCCTCTCTCTCTCTCCGGGAGATATCTGTACACTGACTGGTGTCTCTCAGTCCCCTCTCTCTCTCTCAGGGAGATATCTGCACACTGACTAGATATCTGTACACTGACTGGTGTCTCTCAGTCCCCTCTCTCAGGGAGATATCTGCACACTGACTGGTCTCTCTCAGTCCCCTCTCTCTCTCAGGGAGATATCTGTACACTGACTGGTGTCTCTCAGTCCCCTCTCTCAGGGAGATATCTGTACACTGACTGGTCTCTCTCAGTCCTCTCTCTCTCCGGGAGATATCTGTACACTGACTGGTGCCTCTCAGTCCCCTCTCTCTCTCAGGGAGATATCTGTACACTAACTGGTGTCTCTCAGTCCCCCGTCACTCTCTGGGAGATATCTGTACACTGACTGGTGTCTCTCAGTCCTCTCTCCCTCAGGAGATATCTGTACACTGACTGGTGTCTCTCAGTCCCCTCTCTCTCTCTCAGGGAGATATCTGTACACTGACTGGTGTCTCTCAGTCCCCCCTCTCTCACAGGGAGATATCTGTACACTGACTGGTGTCTCTCAGTCCCCTCTCTCTCAGGGAGATATCTGTACACTGACTGGTGTCTCTCAGTCCCCTCTCTCTCTCAGGGAGATATCTGTACACTGACTGGTGTCTCTCAGTCCCCTCTCTCTCTCAGGGAGATATCTGTACACTGACTGGTGTCTCTCAGTCCCCTCTCTCTCTCAGGGAGATATCTGTACACTGACTGGTGTCTCTCAGTCCCCTATCTCAGGGAGATATCTGTACACTGACTGGTCTCTCTCAGTCCCCTATCTCAGGGAGATATCTGTACACTGACTGGTCTCTCTCAGTCCCCTATCTCAGGGAGATATCTGCACACTGACTGGTGTCTCTCAGTCCCCTCTCTAAGGGAGATATCTGTACACTGACTGGTCTCTCTCAGTCCCCTCTCCCTCAGGGAGATATCTGTACACTGACTGGTCTCTCTCAGTCCCCTCCCCCACAGGGAGATATCTGTACACTGACTGGTGTCTCTCAGCCCCCTCTCTCTCAGGGAGATATCTGTACACTGACTGGTGTCTCTCAGTACCCTCTCTCTCTCTCAGGGAGATATCTGTACACTGACTGGTGTCTCTCAGTCCCCTCTCTCTCTCAGGGAGATATCTGTACACTGACTGGTGTCTCTCAGTCCCCTCTCTCTCTCAGGGAGATATCAGTACACTGACTGGTGTCTCTCAGTCCCCGCTCTCTCTCAGGGAGATATCTGTACACTGACTGGTGTCTCTCAGTCCCCTCTCCCTCTCTCACTCAGGGAGATATCTGTACACTGACTGGTGTCTCTCAGTCCCCTCTCTCTCAGGGGGATATCTGTACACTGACTGGTGTCTCTCAGTCCCCCCTCTCTCTCTCAGGGAGATATCTGTACACGGACTGGTGTCTCTCAGTCCCCTGTCTCAGGGAGATATCTGTACACTGACTGGTGTCTCTCAGTCCCCTTTCCCTCAGGGAGATATCTGTACAATGACTGGTGTCACTCAGTCCCCTCTCTCTCTCAGGGAGATACCTGTACACTGACTGGTGTCTCTCAGTCCCCTATCTCAGGGAGATATCTGTACACAGACTGGTCTCTCTCAGTCCCCTATCTCAGGGAGATATCTGTACACTGACTGGTCTCTCTCAGTCCCCTATCTCAGGGAGATATCTGCACACTGACTGGTGTCTCTCAGTCCCCTCTCTAAGGGAGATATCTGTACACTGACTGGTCTCTCTCAGTCCCCTCTCCCTCAGGGAGATATCTGTACACTGACTGGTCTCTCTCAGTCCCCTCCCCCTCAGGGAGATATCTGTACACTGACTGGTGTCTCTCAGCCCCCTCTCTCTCAGGGAGATATCTGTACACTGACTGGTGTCTCTCAGGCGCCCCTCTCTCTCAGGGAGATATCTGTACACTGACTGGTGTCTCTCAGTACCCTCTCTCTCTCTCAGGGAGATATCTGTACACTGACTGGTGTCTCTCAGTCCCCTCTCTCTCTCAGGGAGATATCTGTACACTGACTGGTGTCTCTCAGTCCCCTCTCTCTCTCTCAGGGAGATATCTGTACACTGACTGGTGTCTCTCAGTCCCCGCTCTCTCTCAGGGAGATATCTGTACACTGACTGGTGTCTCTCAGTCCCCTCTCCCTCTCTCACTCAGGGAGATATCTGTACACTGACTGGTGTCTCTCAGTCCCCTCTCTCTCAGGGGGATATCTGTACACTGACTGGTGTCTCTCAGTCCCCCCTCTCTCTCTCAGGGAGATATCTGTACACGGACTGGTGTCTCTCAGTCCCCTATCTCAGGGAGATATCTGTACACTGACTGGTGTCTCTCAGTCCCCTTTCCCTCAGGGAGATATCTGTACAATGACTGGTGTCACTCAGTCCCCTCTCTCTCTCAGGGAGATACCTGTACACTGACTGGTGTCTCTCAGTCCCCTATCTCAGGGAGATATCTGTACACAGACTGGTGTCTCTCAGTCCCCTATCTCAGGGAGATATCTGTACACTGACTGGTCTCTCTCTGTCCCCTATCTCAGGGAGATATCTGTACACTGACTGGTCTCTCTCAGTCCCCTATCTCAGGGAGATATCTGTACACTGACTGGTGTCTCTCAGTCCCCTCTGCCTCAGGGAGATATCTGTACACTGACTGGTGTCTCTCAGTCCCCTCTCGCTCAGGGAGATATCTGAACACTGACTGGTGTCTCTCAGTCCCCTCTGCCTCAGGGAGATATCTGTACACTGACTGGTGTCTCTCAGTCCCCTCTCTCTCAGGGAGATATCTGTACACTGACTGGTGTCTCTCAGTCCCCTCTCTCTCTCTCAGGGAGATATCTGTACACTGACTGGTGTCTCTCCGTCCCCTCTCTCTCTCTCAGGGAGATATCTGTACACTGACTGGTGTCTCTCCGTCCCCTCTCTCTCTCTCCGGGAGATATCTGTACACTGACTGGTGTCTCTCAGTCCCCTCTCTCTCTCAGGGAGATATCTTTACACTGACTGGTGTCTCTCAGTCCCCTATCTCAGGGAGATATCTGTACATTGACTGGTCACTCCCAGTCCCCTCTCTCTCTCAGGGAGATATCTGTACACTGACTGGTGTCTCTCAGTCCCCTCTCTCTCTCAGGGAGATATCTGTACACTGACTGGTGTCTCTCAGTCCCCTCTCTCACTCAGGGTGATATTTGTACACTGACTGGTGTCTCTCAGTCCCCTCTCCCTCTCTCACTCAGGGAGATATCTGAACACTGACTGGTGTCTCTCAGTCCCCCCTCTCTCTCAGGGAGATATCTATACACTGACTGGTGTCTCTCAGTCCCCTCTCTCTCTCAGGGTGATATCTGTACACTGACTGGTGTCTCTCAGTCCCCTCTCTCTCAGGGGGATATCTGTACACTGACTGGTGTCTCTCAGTCCCCACTCCCTCAGGGAGATATCTGTACACTGACTGGTGTCTCTCAGTCCCCTCTCTCTCTCTCAGGGAGATATCTGTACACTGACTGGTGTCTCTCAGTCCCCTCTCTCTCTCACAGGGAGATATCTGTACACTGCCTGGTGTCTCTCAGTCTCCTCTCTCTCAGGGAGATATCTGTACACTGACTGGTGTCTCTCAGTCCCCTCTCTCTCTCTCCGGGAGATATCTGTTCACTGAGTGGTGTCTCTCAGTCCCCTATCTCAGGGAGATATCTGTACACAGACTGGTGTCTCTCAGTCCCCTCTCTCAGGGAGATATCTGTACACTGACTGGTGTCTCTCAGTCCCCTATCTCAGGGAGACATCTGTACACTGACTGGTCTCTCTCAGTCCCCTATCTCAGGGAGATATCTGTACACTGACTGGTGTCTCTCAGTCCCCTATCTCAGGGAGATATCTGTACACTGACTGGTGTCGCTCAGTCCCCTATCTCAGGGAGATATCTGTACACTGACTGGTCTCTCTCTGTCCCCTATCTCAGGGAGATATCTGTACACTGACTGGTCTCTCTCAGTCCCCTATCTCAGGGAGATATCTGTACACTGACTGGTGTCTCTCAGTCCCCTCTGCCTCAGGGAGATATCTGTACACTGACTGGTGTCTCTCAGTCCCCTCTCGCTCAGGGAGATATCTGAACACTGACTGGTGTCTCTCAGTCCCCTCTGCCTCAGGGAGATATCTGTACACTGACTGGTGTCTCTCAGTCCCCTCTCTCTCTCTCAGGGAGATATCTGGACACTGACTGGTGTCTCTCAGTCCCCTCTCTCTCTCTCAGGGAGATATCTGTACACTGACTGGTGTCTCTCAGTCCCTTCTCTCTCTCTCAGGGAGATATCTTTACACTGACTGGTGTCTCTCAGTCCCCTATCTCAGGGAGATATCTGTACATTGACTGGTCACTCCCAGTCCCCTCTCTCACTCAGGGAGATATCTGTACACTGACTTGTCTCTCTCAGTCCCCTCTCTCTCTCAGGGAGATATCTGTACACTGACTGGTGTCTCTCAGTCCCCTCTCTCTCTCAGGGAGATACCTGAACACTGACTGGTGTCTCTCAGTCCCCCCTCTCTCTCAGGGAGATATCTATACACTGACTGGTGTCTCTCAGTCCCCTCTCTCTCTCAGGGTGATATCTGTACACTGACTGGTGTCTCTCAGTCCCCTCTCTCTCAGGGGGATATCTGTACACTGACTGGTGTCTCTCAGTCCCCACTCCCTCAGGGGGATATCTGTACACTGACTGGTGTCTCTCAGTCCCCTTTCCCTCAGGGAGATATCTGTACAATGACTGGTGTCACTCAGTCCCCTCTCTCTCTCAGGGAGATACCTGTACACTGACTGGTGTCTCTCAGTCCCCTATCTCAGGGAGATATCTGTACACAGACTGGTGTCTCTCAGTCCCCTATCTCAGGGAGATATCTGTACACTGACTGGTCTCTCTCTGTCCCCTATCTCAGGGAGATATCTGTACACTGACTGGTCTCTCTCAGTCCCCTATCTCAGGGAGATATCTGTACACTGACTGGTGTCTCTCAGTCCCCTCTGCCTCAGGGAGATATCTGTACACTGACTGGTGTCTCTCAGTCCCCTCTCGCTCAGGGAGATATCTGAACACTGACTGGTGTCTCTCAGTCCCCTCTGCCTCAGGGAGATATCTGTACACTGACTGGTGTCTCTCAGTCCCCTCTCTCTCAGGGAGATATCTGTACACTGACTGGTGTCTCTCAGTCCCCTCTCTCTCTCTCAGGGAGATATCTGTACACTGACTGGTGTCTCTCCGTCCCCTCTCTCTCTCTCAGGGAGATATCTGTACACTGACTGGTGTCTCTCCGTCCCCTCTCTCTCTCTCCGGGAGATATCTGTACACTGACTGGTGTCTCTCAGTCCCCTCTCTCTCTCAGGGAGATATCTTTACACTGACTGGTGTCTCTCAGTCCCCTATCTCAGGGAGATATCTGTACATTGACTGGTCACTCCCAGTCCCCTCTCTCTCTCAGGGAGATATCTGTACACTGACTGGTGTCTCTCAGTCCCCTCTCTCTCTCAGGGAGATATCTGTACACTGACTGGTGTCTCTCAGTCCCCTCTCTCACTCAGGGTGATATTTGTACACTGACTGGTGTCTCTCAGTCCCCTCTCCCTCTCTCACTCAGGGAGATATCTGAACACTGACTGGTGTCTCTCAGTCCCCCCTCTCTCTCAGGGAGATATCTATACACTGACTGGTGTCTCTCAGTCCCCTCTCTCTCTCAGGGTGATATCTGTACACTGACTGGTGTCTCTCAGTCCCCTCTCTCTCAGGGGGATATCTGTACACTGACTGGTGTCTCTCAGTCCCCACTCCCTCAGGGAGATATCTGTACACTGACTGGTGTCTCTCAGTCCCCTCTCTCTCTCTCAGGGAGATATCTGTACACTGACTGGTGTCTCTCAGTCCCCTCTCTCTCTCACAGGGAGATATCTGTACACTGCCTGGTGTCTCTCAGTCTCCTCTCTCTCAGGGAGATATCTGTACACTGACTGGTGTCTCTCAGTCCCCTCTCTCTCTCTCCGGGAGATATCTGTTCACTGAGTGGTGTCTCTCAGTCCCCTATCTCAGGGAGATATCTGTACACAGACTGGTGTCTCTCAGTCCCCTCTCTCAGGGAGATATCTGTACACTGACTGGTGTCTCTCAGTCCCCTATCTCAGGGAGACATCTGTACACTGACTGGTCTCTCTCAGTCCCCTATCTCAGGGAGATATCTGTACACTGACTGGTGTCTCTCAGTCCCCTATCTCAGGGAGATATCTGTACACTGACTGGTGTCGCTCAGTCCCCTATCTCAGGGAGATATCTGTACACTGACTGGTCTCTCTCTGTCCCCTATCTCAGGGAGATATCTGTACACTGACTGGTCTCTCTCAGTCCCCTATCTCAGGGAGATATCTGTACACTGACTGGTGTCTCTCAGTCCCCTCTGCCTCAGGGAGATATCTGTACACTGACTGGTGTCTCTCAGTCCCCTCTCGCTCAGGGAGATATCTGAACACTGACTGGTGTCTCTCAGTCCCCTCTGCCTCAGGGAGATATCTGTACACTGACTGGTGTCTCTCAGTCCCCTCTCTCTCTCTCAGGGAGATATCTGGACACTGACTGGTGTCTCTCAGTCCCCTCTCTCTCTCTCAGGGAGATATCTGTACACTGACTGGTGTCTCTCAGTCCCTTCTCTCTCTCTCAGGGAGATATCTTTACACTGACTGGTGTCTCTCAGTCCCCTATCTCAGGGAGATATCTGTACATTGACTGGTCACTCCCAGTCCCCTCTCTCACTCAGGGAGATATCTGTACACTGACTTGTCTCTCTCAGTCCCCTCTCTCTCTCAGGGAGATATCTGTACACTGACTGGTGTCTCTCAGTCCCCTCTCTCTCTCAGGGAGATACCTGAACACTGACTGGTGTCTCTCAGTCCCCCCTCTCTCTCAGGGAGATATCTATACACTGACTGGTGTCTCTCAGTCCCCTCTCTCTCTCAGGGTGATATCTGTACACTGACTGGTGTCTCTCAGTCCCCTCTCTCTCAGGGGGATATCTGTACACTGACTGGTGTCTCTCAGTCCCCACTCCCTCAGGGGGATATCTGTACACTGACTGGTGTCTCTCAGTCCCCACTCCCTCAGGGAGATATCTGTACACTGACTGGTGTCTCTCAGTCCCCTCTCTCTCTCTCAGGGAGATATCTGTACACTGACTGGTGTCTCCCAGTCCCCTCTCTCTCTCTCAGGGAGATATCTGTACCCTGCCTGGTGTCTCTCAGTCTCCTCTCTCTCAGGGAGATATCTGTACACTGACTGGTGTCTCTCAGTCCCCTCTCTCTCTCTCCGGGAGATATCTGTACACTGACTGGTGTCTCTCAGTCACCTCTCTCTCTCTCAGGGAGATATCTGCACACTGACTGGTCTCTCTCAGTCCCCTCTCTCTCCCTCAGGGAGATATCTGTACACTGACTGGTGTCTCTCAGTCCCCTCTCTCAGGGAGATATCTGCACACTGACTGGTCTCTCTCAGTCCCCTCTCTCAGGGAGATATCTGTACACTGACTGGTGTCTCTCAGTCCCCTCTCTCAGGGAGATATCTGTACACTGACTGGTCTCTCTCAGTCTTCTCTCTCTCCGGGAGATATCTGTACACTGACTGGTGCCTCTCAGTCCCCTCTCTCTCTCAGGGAGATATCTGTACACTGACTGGTGTCTCTCAGTCTCCCGTCACTCTCTGGGAGTTATCTGTACACTGACTGGTGTCTCTCAGTCCCCTCTCTCTCTCTCAGGGAGATATCTGTACACTGACTGGTGTCTCTCCGTCCCCTCTTTCTCTCTGGGAGATATCTGCACACTGACTGGTCTCTCTCAGTCCCCCCTCTCTCTCTGGGAGATATCTGTACACTGACTTGTCTCTCTCAGTCCCCTCTCTCTCTCAGGGAGATATCTGTACACTGACTGGTGTCTCTCAGTCCCCTCTCTCTCTCAGGGAGATACCTGAACACTGACTGGTGTCTCTCAGTCCCCCCTCTCTCTCAGGGAGATATCTATACACTGACTGGTGTCTCTCAGTCCCCTCTCTCTCTCAGGGTGATATCTGTACACTGACTGGTGTCTCTCAGTCCCCTCTCTCTCAGGGGGATATCTGTACACTGACTGGTGTCTCTCAGTCCCCACTCCCTCAGGGAGATATCTGTACACTGACTGGTGTCTCTCAGTCCCCTCTCTCTCTCTCAGGGAGATATCTGTACACTGACTGGTGTCTCTCAGTCCCCTCTCTCTCTCTCAGGGAGATATCTGTACACTGCCTGGTGTCTCTCAGTCTCCTCTCTCTCAGGGAGATATCTGTACACTGACTGGTGTCTCTCAGTCCCCTCTCTCTCTCTCCGGGAGATATCTGTACACTGACTGGTGTCTCTCAGTCACCTCTCTCTCTCTCAGGGAGATATCTGCACACTGACTGGTCTCTCTCAGTCCCCTCTCTCTCCCTCAGGGAGATATCTGTACACTGACTGGTGTCTCTCAGTCCCCTCTCTCAGGGAGATATCTGCACACTGACTGGTCTCTCTCAGTCCCCTCTCTCAGGGAGATATCTGTACACAGACTGGTGTCTCTCAGTCCCCTCTCTCAGGGAGATATCTGTACACTGACTGGTCTCTCTCAGTCTTCTCTCTCTCCGGGAGATATCTGTACACTGACAGGTGCCTCTCAGTCCCCTCTCTCTCTCAGGGAGATATCTGTACACTGACTGGTGTCTCTCAGTCTCCCGTCACTCTCTGGGAGTTATCTGTACACTGACTGGTGTCTCTCAGTCCCCTCTCTCTCTCTCAGGGAGATATCTGTACACTGACTGGTGTCTCTCCGTCCCCTCTTTCTCTCTGGGAGATATCTGCACACTGACTGGTCTCTCTCAGTCCCCCCTCTCTCTCAGGGAGATATCTGTACACTGACTGGTGTCTATCAGTCCCCTCTCTCTCTCAGGGAGATATCTGTACACTGACTGGTGTCTCTCAGTCCCCCGTCACTCTCTGGGAGTTATCTGTACACTGACTGGTGTCTCTCAGTCCCGTCTCTCTCTCTCTCAGGGAGATATCTGTACACTGACTGGTGTCGCTCCGTCCCCTCTTTCTCTCTGGGAGATATCTGTACACTGACTGGTGTCTCTCAGTCCCCCCTCACTCTCAGGGAGATATCTGTACACTGACTGGTGTCTCTCAGTCCCCTCTCTCTCTCAGGGAGATATCTGTACACTGACTGGTGTCTCTCAGTGCCCCCTCTCTCTCTCAGGGAGATATCTGTACACTGTCTGGTGTCTCTCAGTGCCCCCTCTCTCTCTCTGGGAGATATCTGTACACTGACTGGTGTCTCTCAGTCCCCTCTCCCTCAGGAGATATCTGTACACTGACTGGTGTCTCTCAGTCCCCCCTCTCTCACAGGGAGATATCTGTACACTGACTGGTGTCTCTCAGTCCCCTCTCTCTCAGGGAGATATCTGTACACTGACTGGTGTCTCTCAGTCCCCTCTCTCTCTCAGGGAGATATCTGTACACTGACTGGTGTCTCTCAGTCCCCTCTCTCTCTCAGGGAGATATCTGTACACTGACTGGTGTCTCTCAGTCCCCTCTCTCTCTCAGGGAGATATCAGTACACTGACTGGTGTCTCTCAGTCCCCCCTCTCTCTCAGGGAGATATCTGTACACTGACTGGTGTCTCTCAGTCCCCTCTCCCTCTCTCACTCAGGGAGATATCTGAACACTGACTGGTGTCTCTCAGTCCCCTCTCTCTCAGGGGGATATCTGGACACTGACTGGTGTCTCTCAGTCCCCTCTCTCAGGGAGATATCTGTACACTGACTGGTCTCTCTCAGTCCTCTCTCTCTCCGGGAGATATTTGTACACTGACTGGTGCCTCTCAGTCCCCTCTCTCTCTCAGGGAGATATCTGTACACTGACTGGTGTCTCTCAGTCCCCCGTCGCTCTCTGGGAGTTATCTGTACACTGACTGGTGTCTCTCCGTCCCCTCTCTCTCTCAGGGAGACATCTGTACACTGTCTGGTGTCTCTCAGTTCCCCCTCTCTCTCTCTGGGAGATATCTGTACACTGACTGGTGTCTCTCAGTCCCCTCTCCCTCAGGAGATATCTGTACACTGACTGGTGTCTCTCAGTCCCCTCTCTCTCTCTCAGGGAGATATCTGTACACTGACTGGTGTCTCTCAGTCCCCCCTCTCTCACAGGGAGATATCTGTACACTGACTGGTGTCTCTCAGTCCCCTCTCTCTCAGGGGGATATCTGTACACTGACTGGTGTCTCTCAGTCCCCACTCCCTCAGGGAGATATCTGTACACTGACTGGTGTCTCTCAGTCCCCTCTCTCTCTCTCAGGGAGATATCTGTACACTGACTGGTGTCTCTCAGTCCCCCCTCTCTATCTCAAGGAGATAGCTGTTCACGGACTGGTGTCTCTCAGTCCCCTATCTCAGGGAGATATCTGTACACTGACTGGTGTCTCTCAGTCCCCTTTCCCTCAGGGAGATATCTGTACAATGACTGGTGTCACTCAGTCCCCTCTCTCTCTCAGGGAGATACCTGTACACTGACTGGTGTCTCTCAGTCCCCTATCTCAGGGAGATATCTGTACACTGACTGGTATCTCTCAGTCCCCTCTCTCAGGGAGATATCTGTACACTGACTGGTGTCTCTCAGTCCCCTATCTCAGTGAGACATCTGTACACTGACTGGTCTCTCTCAGTCCCCTATCTCAGGAAGATATCTGTACACTGACTGGTGTCTCTCAGTCCCCCCCTCTCTCTCGTAGGGAGATATCTGCACACTGACTGGTCTCTCTCAGTCCCCTCTCTCTCCCTCAGGGAGATATCTGCACACTGACTGGTCTCTCTCAGTCCCCTCTCTCTCCCTCAGGGAGATATCTGTACACTGACTGGTGTCTCTCAGTCCCCTCTCTCAGGGAGATATCTGTACACTGACTGGTGTCTCTCAGTCCCCTCTCTCTCTCTCTCAGGGAGATATCTGTACACTGACTGGTGTCTCTCAGTCCCCTCTCTCTCTCAGGGAGATATCTGTACACTGACTGGTGTCTCTCAGTCCCCCCCTCTCTCTCGTAGGGAGATATCTGCACACTGACTGGTCTCTCTCAGTCCCCTCTCTCTCCCTCAGGGAGATATCTGCACACTGACTGGTCTCTCTCAGTCCCCTCTCTCTCCCTCAGGGAGATATCTGTACACTGACTGGTGTCTCTCAGTCCCCTCTCTCAGGGAGATATCTGCACACTGACTGGTCTCTCTCAGTCCCCTCTCTCTCTCAGGGAGATATCTGTACACTGACTGGTGTCTCTCAGTCCCCTCTCTCAGGGAGATATCTGTACACTGACTGGTCTCTCTCAGTCCTCTCTCTCTCCGGGAGATATCTGTACACTGACTGGTGCCTCTCAGTCCCCTCTCTCTCTCAGGGAGATATCTGTACACTGACTGGTGTCTCTCAGTCCCCCGTCACTCTCTGGGAGTTATCTGTACACTGACTGGTGTCTCTCCGTCCCCTCTCTCTCTCTCCGGGAGATATCTGTACACTGACTGGTGTCTCTCAGTCCCCCCTCCCTCTCAGGGAGATATCTGTACACTGACTGGTGTCTCTCAGTCCCCTCTCTAAGGGAGATATCTGTACACTGACTGGTGTCTCTCAGTACCCTCTCTCTCTCTCAGGGAGATATCTGTACACTGACTGGTGTCTCTCAGTCCCCTCTCTCTCTCAGGGAGATATCTGTACACTGACTGGTGTCTCTCAGTCCCCTCTCTCTCTCAGGGAGATATCTGTACACTGACTGGTGTCTCTCAGTCCCCTCTCTCTCTCAGGGAGATATCTGTACATTGACTGGTGTCTCTAAGTCCCCCATCTCAGGGAGATATCTGTACACTGACTTGTCTCTCTCAGTCCCCTCTCTCTCTCAAGGAGATATCAGTACACTGACTGGTGTCTCTCAGTCCCCTCTCTCTCTCAGGGAGATATCTGTACACTGACTGGTGTCTCTCAGTCCCCTCTCCCTCTCTCACTGAGGGAGATATCTGTACACTGACTGGTGTCTCTCAGTCCCCTCTCTCTCAGGGGGATATCTGTACACTGACTGGTGTCTCTCAGTCCCCACTCCCTCAGGGAGATATCTGTACACTGACTGGTGTCTCTCAGTCCCCTATCTCAGGGAGATATCTGTACACTGACTGGTCTCTCTCAGTCCCCTATCTCAGGGAGATATCTGTACACTGACTGGTCTCTCTCAGTCCCCTATCTCAGGGAGATATCTGCACACTGACTGGTGTCTCTCAGTTCCCTCTCTAAGGGAGATATCTGTACACTGACTGGTCTCTCTCAGTGCCCTCTCCCTCAGGGAGATATCTGTACACTGACAGGTGTCTCTCAGTCCCCTCTCTCTCAGGGAGATATCTGTACACTGACTGGTGTCTCTCAGTCCCCTCTCTCTCTCTCAGGGAGATATCTGTACACTGACTGGTGTCTCTCAGTCCCCCCTCTCTCTCAGGGAGATATCTGTACACTGACTGGTGTCTCTCAGTCCCCTCTCTCTCTCAGGGAGATATCTGTACACTGACTGGTGTCTCTCAGTCCCCTCTCTCTCTCAGGGAGATATCTGTACATTGACTGGTGTCTCTAAGTCCCCTATCTCAGGGAGATATCTGTACACTGACTGGTCTCTCTCAGTCCCCTATCTCAGGGAGATATCTGTACACTGACTGGTCTCTCTCAGTCCCCCCTCTCTCTCAGGGAGATATCTGTACACTGACTGGTGTCTCTCAGTCCCCTCTCCCTCTCTCACTCAGGGAGATATCTGTACACTGACTGGTGTCTCTCAGTCCCCTCTCTCTCAGGGGGATATCTGTACACTGACTAGTGTCTCTCAGTCCCCACTCCCTCAGGGAGATATCTGTACACTGACTGGTGTCTCTCAGTCCCCTCTCTCTCTCTCAGGGAGATATCTGTACACTGACTGGTGTCTCTCAGTCCCCCCTCTCTCTCTCAAGGAGATATCTGTTCACGGACTGGTGTCTCTCAGTCCCCTATCTCAGGGAGATATCTGTACACTGACTGGTGTCTCTCAGTCCCCTTTCCCTCAGGGAGATATCTGTACAATGACTGGTGTCACTCAGTCCCCTCTCTCTCTCAGGGAGATACCTGTACACTGACTGGTGTCTCTCAGTCCCCTATCTCAGGGAGATATCTGTACACTGACTGGTGTCTCTCAGTCCCCT
The DNA here is from genome assembly GCF_047496795.1 of Chiloscyllium punctatum. Classification (NCBI taxonomy): domain Eukaryota; kingdom Metazoa; phylum Chordata; class Chondrichthyes; order Orectolobiformes; family Hemiscylliidae; genus Chiloscyllium; species Chiloscyllium punctatum. The sequence continues at coordinate 31,666 of NW_027310069.1, forward strand.
CTCTCAGGTAGATATCTGTACACTGACTGGTGTCTCTCAGTCCCCTATCTCAGTGAGACATCTGTACACTGACTGGTCTCTCTCAGTCCCCTATCTCAGGAAGATATCTGTACACTGACTGGTGTCTCTCAGTCCCCTATCTCAGGGAGATATCTGTACACTGACTGGTGTCTCTCAGTCCCCTCTCTCTCTCAGGGAGATATCTTTACACTGACTGGTGTCTCTCAGTCCCCTCTCTCAGGGAGATATCTGTACACTGACTGGTGTCTCTCAGTCCCCTCTCTCTCTCTCTCAGGGAGATATCTGTACACTGACTGGTGTCTCTCAGTCCCCTCTCTCTCTCAGGGAGATATCTGTACACTGACTGGTGTCTCTCAGTCCCCCCCTCTCTCTCGTAGGGAGATATCTGCACACTGACTGGTCTCTCTCAGTCCCCTCTCTCTCCCTCAGGGAGATATCTGCACACTGACTGGTCTCTCTCAGTCCCCTCTCTCTCCCTCAGGGAGATATCTGTACACTGACTGGTGTCTCTCAGTCCCCTCTCTCAGGGAGATATCTGCACACTGACTGGTCTCTCTCAGTCCACTCTCTCTCTCAGGGAGATATCTGTACACTGACTGGTGTCTCTCAGTCCCCTTTCTCAGGGAGATATCTGTACACTGACTGGTCTCTCTCAGTCCTCTCTCTCTCCGGGAGATATCTGTACACTGACTGGTGCCTCTCAGTCCCCTCTCTCTCTCAGGGAGATATCTGTACACTGACTGGTGTCTCTCAGTCCCCCGTCACTCTCTGGGAGTTATCTGTACACTGACTGGTGTCTCTCCGTCCCCTCTCTCTCTCTCCGGGAGATATCTGTACACTGACTGGTGTCTCTCAGTCCCCCCTCCCTCTCAGGGAGATATCTGTACACTGACTGGTGTCTCTCAGTCCCCTCTCTCTCTCAGGGAGATATCTGTACACTGACTGGTGTCTCTCAGTCCCCTCTCCCTCAGGAGATATCTGTACACTGACTGGTGTCTCTCAGTCCCCTCTCTCTCTCTCAGGGAGATATCTGTACACTGACTGGTGTCTGTCAGTCCCCCCTCTCTCACAGGGAGATATCTGTACACTGACTGGTGTCTCTCAGTCCCCTCTCTCTCAGGGAGATATCTGTACACTGACTGGTGTCTCTCAGTCCCCTCTCTCTCTCAGGGAGATATCTGTACACTGACTGGTGTCTCTCAGTCCCCTCTCTCTCTCAGGGAGATATCTGTACACTGACTGGTGTCTCTCAGTCCCCTCTCTCTCTCAGGGAGATATCTGTACACTGACTGGTGTCTCTCAGTCCCCTATCTCAGGGAGATATCTGTACACTGACTGGTCTCTCTCAGTCCCCTATCTCAGGGAGATATCTGTACACTGACTGGTCTCTCTCAGTCCCCTATCTCAGGGAGATATCTGCTCACTGACTGGTGTCTCTCAGTCCCCTCTCTAAGGGAGATATCTGTACACTGACTGGTGTCTCTCAGTACCGTCTCTCTCTCTCAGGGATATATCTGTACACTGACTGGTGTCTCTCAGTCCCCTCTCTCTCTCAGGGAGATATCTGTACACTGACTGGTGTCTCTCAGTCCCCTCTCTCTCTCAGCGAGATATCTGTACACTGACTGGTGTCTCTCAGTCCCCCCTCTCTCTCAGGGAGATATCTGTACACTGACTGGTGTCTCTAAGTCCCCTATCTCAGGGAGATATCTGTACACTGACTTGTCTCTCTCAGTCCCCTCTCTCTCTCAGGGAGATATCAGTACACTGACTGGTGTCTCTCAGTCCCCCCTCTCTCTCAGGGAGATATCTGTACACTGACTGGTGTCTCTCAGTCCCCTCTCCCTCTCTCACTGAGGGAGATATCTGTACACTGACTGGTGTCTCTCAGTCCCCTCTCTCTCAGGGGGATATCTGTACACTGACTGGTGTCTCTCAGTCCCCACTCCCTCAGGGAGATATCTGTACACTGACTGGTGTCTCTCAGTCCCCTCTCTCTCTCTCAGGGAGATATCTGTACACTGACTGGTGTCTCTCAGTCCCCCCTCTCTCTCTCAGGGAGATATCTGTACACGGACTGGTATCTCTCAGTCCCCTATCTCAGGGAGATATCTGTACACTGACTGGTGTCTCTCAGTCCCCTTTCCCTCAGGGAGATATCTGTACAATGACTGGTGACACTCAGTCCCCTCTCTCTCTCAGGGAGATACCTGTACACTGACTGGTGTCTCTCAGTCCCCGATCTCAGGGAGATATCTGTACACTGACTGGTGTCTCTCAGTCCCCTCTCTCAGGGAGATATCTGTACACTGACTGGTGTCTCTCAGTCCCCTATCTCAGGGAGACATCTGTATACTGACTGGTCTCTCTCAGTCCCCTATCTCAGGAAGATATCTGTACACTGACTGGTGTCTCTCAGTCCCCTATCTCAGGGAGATATCTGTACACTGACTGGTGTCTCTCAGTCCCCTATCTCAGGGAGATATCTGTACACTGACTGGTCTCTCTCAGTCCCCTATCTCAGGGAGATATCTGTACACTGACTGGTCTCTCTCTGTCCCCTCTCTCAGGGAGATATCTGTACACTGACTGGTCTCTCTCAGTCCCCTATCTCAGGGAGATATCTGTACACTGACTGGTGTCTCTCAGTCCCCTCTGCCTCAGGGAGATATCTGTACACTGACTGGTGTCTCTCAGTCCCCCCTCTCTCAGGGAGATATCTGTACATTGACTGGTGTCTCTCAGTCCCCTCTGCCTCAGGGAGATATCTGTACACTGACTGGTGTCTCTCAGTCCCCTCTCTCTCAGGGAGATATCTGTACACTGACTGGTGTCTCTCAGTCCCCTCTCTCTGTCTCAGGGAGATATCTGTACACTGACTGGTGTCTCTCAGGCCCCCCTCTCTGTCTCAGGGAGATATCTGTACACTGACTGGTGTCTCTCAGTACCCTCTCTCTCTCTCAGGGAGATATCTGTACACTGACTGGTGTCTCTCAGTCCCCCCTCTCTCTCAGGGAGATATCTGTACACTGACTGGTGTCTCTCAGTCCCCTCTCTCTCTCAGGGTGATATCTGTACACTGACTGGTGTCTCTCAGTCCCCCCTCTCTCAGGGGGATATCTGTACACTGACTGGTGTCTCTCAGTCCCCACTCCTTCAGGAAGATATCTGTACACTGACTGGTGTCTCTCAGTCCCCTCTCTCAGGGAGATAGCTGTACACTGTCTGGTGTCTCTCAGTCCCCTCTCTCAGGGAGATAGCTGTACACTGTCTGGTGTCTCTCAGTCCCCACTCCTTCAGGGAGACATCTGGACACTGACTGGTCTCTCTCAGTCCCCAATCTCAGGGAGATATCTGTACACTGACTGGTCTCTCTCAGTCCCCTATCTCAGGGAGATATCTGAACACCGACTGGTGTCTCTCAGTCCCCTCTCTCAGGGAGATATCTGTACACTGACTGGTGTCTCTCAGTACCCTCTGCCTCAGGGAGATATCTGTACACTGACTGGTGTCTCTCAGTCCTCTCTCTCTCAGGGAGATATCTGGACACTGACTGGTGTCTCTCCGTCCCCTCTCTCTCTCTCCGGGAGATATCTGTACACTGACTGGTGTCTCTAAGTCCCCTCTCTCTCTCAGGGAGATATCTTTACACTGACTGGTGTCTCTCAGTCCCCTCTCTCAGGGAGATATCTGGACACTGACTGGTGTCTCTCAGTCCCCTCTCTCTCTCAGGGAGATATCTGTACACTGACTGGTGTCTCTCAGTCCCCCCCTCTCTCTCGTAGGGAGATATCTGTACACTGACTGGTGTCTCTCAGACCACTCTCTCTCTCAGGGAGATATCCGAACACTGACTGGTGTCTCTCAGTCCCCTATCTCAGGGAGATATCTGTACACTGACTGGTTCTCTCAGTCCCCTATCTCAGGGAGATATCTGTACACTGCCTGGTGTCTCTCAGTCCCCTCTCTCTCAGGGAGATATCTGGACACTGACTGGTGTCTCTCAGTCCCCTCTCTCTCTCTCCGGGAGATATCTGTACACTGACTGGTGTCTCTCAGTCCCCTCTCTCTCTCTCAGGGAGATATCTGCACACTGACTAGATATCTGTACACTGACTGGTGTCTCTCAGTCCCCTCTCTCAGGGAGATATCTGCACACTGACTGGTCTCTCTCAGTCCCCTCTCTCTCTCAGGGAGATATCTGTACACTGACTGGTGTCTCTCAGTCCCCTCTCTCAGGGAGATATCTGTACACTGACTGGTCTCTCTCAGTCCTCTCTCTCTCCGGGAGATATCTGTACACTGACTGGTGCCTCTCAGTCCCCTCTCTCTCTCAGGGAGATATCTGTACACTAACTGGTGTCTCTCAGTCCCCCGTCACTCTCTGGGAGATATCTGTACACTGACTGGTGTCTCTCAGTCCTCTCTCCCTCAGGAGATATCTGTACACTGACTGGTGTCTCTCAGTCCCCTCTCTCTCTCTCAGGGAGATATCTGTACACTGACTGGTGTCTCTCAGTCCCCCCTCTCTCACAGGGAGATATCTGTACACTGACTGGTGTCTCTCAGTCCCCTCTCTCTCAGGGAGATATCTGTACACTGACTGGTGTCTCTCAGTCCCCTCTCTCTCTCAGGGAGATATCTGTACACTGACTGGTGTCTCTCAGTCCCCTCTCTCTCTCAGGGAGATATCTGTACACTGACTGGTGTCTCTCAGTCCCCTCTCTCTCTCAGGGAGATATCTGTACACTGACTGGTGTCTCTCAGTCCCCTATCTCAGGGAGATATCTGTACACTGACTGGTCTCTCTCAGTCCCCTATCTCAGGGAGATATCTGTACACTGACTGGTCTCTCTCAGTCCCCTATCTCAGGGAGATATCTGCACACTGACTGGTGTCTCTCAGTCCCCTCTCTAAGGGAGATATCTGTACACTGACTGGTCTCTCTCAGTCCCCTCTCCCTCAGGGAGATATCTGTACACTGACTGGTCTCTCTCAGTCCCCTCCCCCACAGGGAGATATCTGTACACTGACTGGTGTCTCTCAGCCCCCTCTCTCTCAGGGAGATATCTGTACACTGACTGGTGTCTCTCAGTACCCTCTCTCTCTCTCAGGGAGATATCTGTACACTGACTGGTGTCTCTCAGTCCCCTCTCTCTCTCAGGGAGATATCTGTACACTGACTGGTGTCTCTCAGTCCCCTCTCTCTCTCAGGGAGATATCAGTACACTGACTGGTGTCTCTCAGTCCCCGCTCTCTCTCAGGGAGATATCTGTACACTGACTGGTGTCTCTCAGTCCCCTCTCCCTCTCTCACTCAGGGAGATATCTGTACACTGACTGGTGTCTCTCAGTCCCCTCTCTCTCAGGGGGATATCTGTACACTGACTGGTGTCTCTCAGTCCCCCCTCTCTCTCTCAGGGAGATATCTGTACACGGACTGGTGTCTCTCAGTCCCCTGTCTCAGGGAGATATCTGTACACTGACTGGTGTCTCTCAGTCCCCTTTCCCTCAGGGAGATATCTGTACAATGACTGGTGTCACTCAGTCCCCTCTCTCTCTCAGGGAGATACCTGTACACTGACTGGTGTCTCTCAGTCCCCTATCTCAGGGAGATATCTGTACACAGACTGGTCTCTCTCAGTCCCCTATCTCAGGGAGATATCTGTACACTGACTGGTCTCTCTCAGTCCCCTATCTCAGGGAGATATCTGCACACTGACTGGTGTCTCTCAGTCCCCTCTCTAAGGGAGATATCTGTACACTGACTGGTCTCTCTCAGTCCCCTCTCCCTCAGGGAGATATCTGTACACTGACTGGTCTCTCTCAGTCCCCTCCCCCTCAGGGAGATATCTGTACACTGACTGGTGTCTCTCAGCCCCCTCTCTCTCAGGGAGATATCTGTACACTGACTGGTGTCTCTCAGGCGCCCCTCTCTCTCAGGGAGATATCTGTACACTGACTGGTGTCTCTCAGTACCCTCTCTCTCTCTCAGGGAGATATCTGTACACTGACTGGTGTCTCTCAGTCCCCTCTCTCTCTCAGGGAGATATCTGTACACTGACTGGTGTCTCTCAGTCCCCTCTCTCTCTCTCAGGGAGATATCTGTACACTGACTGGTGTCTCTCAGTCCCCGCTCTCTCTCAGGGAGATATCTGTACACTGACTGGTGTCTCTCAGTCCCCTCTCCCTCTCTCACTCAGGGAGATATCTGTACACTGACTGGTGTCTCTCAGTCCCCTCTCTCTCAGGGGGATATCTGTACACTGACTGGTGTCTCTCAGTCCCCCCTCTCTCTCTCAGGGAGATATCTGTACACGGACTGGTGTCTCTCAGTCCCCTATCTCAGGGAGATATCTGTACACTGACTGGTGTCTCTCAGTCCCCTTTCCCTCAGGGAGATATCTGTACAATGACTGGTGTCACTCAGTCCCCTCTCTCTCTCAGGGAGATACCTGTACACTGACTGGTGTCTCTCAGTCCCCTATCTCAGGGAGATATCTGTACACAGACTGGTGTCTCTCAGTCCCCTATCTCAGGGAGATATCTGTACACTGACTGGTCTCTCTCTGTCCCCTATCTCAGGGAGATATCTGTACACTGACTGGTCTCTCTCAGTCCCCTATCTCAGGGAGATATCTGTACACTGACTGGTGTCTCTCAGTCCCCTCTGCCTCAGGGAGATATCTGTACACTGACTGGTGTCTCTCAGTCCCCTCTCGCTCAGGGAGATATCTGAACACTGACTGGTGTCTCTCAGTCCCCTCTGCCTCAGGGAGATATCTGTACACTGACTGGTGTCTCTCAGTCCCCTCTCTCTCAGGGAGATATCTGTACACTGACTGGTGTCTCTCAGTCCCCTCTCTCTCTCTCAGGGAGATATCTGTACACTGACTGGTGTCTCTCCGTCCCCTCTCTCTCTCTCAGGGAGATATCTGTACACTGACTGGTGTCTCTCCGTCCCCTCTCTCTCTCTCCGGGAGATATCTGTACACTGACTGGTGTCTCTCAGTCCCCTCTCTCTCTCAGGGAGATATCTTTACACTGACTGGTGTCTCTCAGTCCCCTATCTCAGGGAGATATCTGTACATTGACTGGTCACTCCCAGTCCCCTCTCTCTCTCAGGGAGATATCTGTACACTGACTGGTGTCTCTCAGTCCCCTCTCTCTCTCAGGGAGATATCTGTACACTGACTGGTGTCTCTCAGTCCCCTCTCTCACTCAGGGTGATATTTGTACACTGACTGGTGTCTCTCAGTCCCCTCTCCCTCTCTCACTCAGGGAGATATCTGAACACTGACTGGTGTCTCTCAGTCCCCCCTCTCTCTCAGGGAGATATCTATACACTGACTGGTGTCTCTCAGTCCCCTCTCTCTCTCAGGGTGATATCTGTACACTGACTGGTGTCTCTCAGTCCCCTCTCTCTCAGGGGGATATCTGTACACTGACTGGTGTCTCTCAGTCCCCACTCCCTCAGGGAGATATCTGTACACTGACTGGTGTCTCTCAGTCCCCTCTCTCTCTCTCAGGGAGATATCTGTACACTGACTGGTGTCTCTCAGTCCCCTCTCTCTCTCACAGGGAGATATCTGTACACTGCCTGGTGTCTCTCAGTCTCCTCTCTCTCAGGGAGATATCTGTACACTGACTGGTGTCTCTCAGTCCCCTCTCTCTCTCTCCGGGAGATATCTGTTCACTGAGTGGTGTCTCTCAGTCCCCTATCTCAGGGAGATATCTGTACACAGACTGGTGTCTCTCAGTCCCCTCTCTCAGGGAGATATCTGTACACTGACTGGTGTCTCTCAGTCCCCTATCTCAGGGAGACATCTGTACACTGACTGGTCTCTCTCAGTCCCCTATCTCAGGGAGATATCTGTACACTGACTGGTGTCTCTCAGTCCCCTATCTCAGGGAGATATCTGTACACTGACTGGTGTCGCTCAGTCCCCTATCTCAGGGAGATATCTGTACACTGACTGGTCTCTCTCTGTCCCCTATCTCAGGGAGATATCTGTACACTGACTGGTCTCTCTCAGTCCCCTATCTCAGGGAGATATCTGTACACTGACTGGTGTCTCTCAGTCCCCTCTGCCTCAGGGAGATATCTGTACACTGACTGGTGTCTCTCAGTCCCCTCTCGCTCAGGGAGATATCTGAACACTGACTGGTGTCTCTCAGTCCCCTCTGCCTCAGGGAGATATCTGTACACTGACTGGTGTCTCTCAGTCCCCTCTCTCTCTCTCAGGGAGATATCTGGACACTGACTGGTGTCTCTCAGTCCCCTCTCTCTCTCTCAGGGAGATATCTGTACACTGACTGGTGTCTCTCAGTCCCTTCTCTCTCTCTCAGGGAGATATCTTTACACTGACTGGTGTCTCTCAGTCCCCTATCTCAGGGAGATATCTGTACATTGACTGGTCACTCCCAGTCCCCTCTCTCACTCAGGGAGATATCTGTACACTGACTTGTCTCTCTCAGTCCCCTCTCTCTCTCAGGGAGATATCTGTACACTGACTGGTGTCTCTCAGTCCCCTCTCTCTCTCAGGGAGATACCTGAACACTGACTGGTGTCTCTCAGTCCCCCCTCTCTCTCAGGGAGATATCTATACACTGACTGGTGTCTCTCAGTCCCCTCTCTCTCTCAGGGTGATATCTGTACACTGACTGGTGTCTCTCAGTCCCCTCTCTCTCAGGGGGATATCTGTACACTGACTGGTGTCTCTCAGTCCCCACTCCCTCAGGGGGATATCTGTACACTGACTGGTGTCTCTCAGTCCCCTTTCCCTCAGGGAGATATCTGTACAATGACTGGTGTCACTCAGTCCCCTCTCTCTCTCAGGGAGATACCTGTACACTGACTGGTGTCTCTCAGTCCCCTATCTCAGGGAGATATCTGTACACAGACTGGTGTCTCTCAGTCCCCTATCTCAGGGAGATATCTGTACACTGACTGGTCTCTCTCTGTCCCCTATCTCAGGGAGATATCTGTACACTGACTGGTCTCTCTCAGTCCCCTATCTCAGGGAGATATCTGTACACTGACTGGTGTCTCTCAGTCCCCTCTGCCTCAGGGAGATATCTGTACACTGACTGGTGTCTCTCAGTCCCCTCTCGCTCAGGGAGATATCTGAACACTGACTGGTGTCTCTCAGTCCCCTCTGCCTCAGGGAGATATCTGTACACTGACTGGTGTCTCTCAGTCCCCTCTCTCTCAGGGAGATATCTGTACACTGACTGGTGTCTCTCAGTCCCCTCTCTCTCTCTCAGGGAGATATCTGTACACTGACTGGTGTCTCTCCGTCCCCTCTCTCTCTCTCAGGGAGATATCTGTACACTGACTGGTGTCTCTCCGTCCCCTCTCTCTCTCTCCGGGAGATATCTGTACACTGACTGGTGTCTCTCAGTCCCCTCTCTCTCTCAGGGAGATATCTTTACACTGACTGGTGTCTCTCAGTCCCCTATCTCAGGGAGATATCTGTACATTGACTGGTCACTCCCAGTCCCCTCTCTCTCTCAGGGAGATATCTGTACACTGACTGGTGTCTCTCAGTCCCCTCTCTCTCTCAGGGAGATATCTGTACACTGACTGGTGTCTCTCAGTCCCCTCTCTCACTCAGGGTGATATTTGTACACTGACTGGTGTCTCTCAGTCCCCTCTCCCTCTCTCACTCAGGGAGATATCTGAACACTGACTGGTGTCTCTCAGTCCCCCCTCTCTCTCAGGGAGATATCTATACACTGACTGGTGTCTCTCAGTCCCCTCTCTCTCTCAGGGTGATATCTGTACACTGACTGGTGTCTCTCAGTCCCCTCTCTCTCAGGGGGATATCTGTACACTGACTGGTGTCTCTCAGTCCCCACTCCCTCAGGGAGATATCTGTACACTGACTGGTGTCTCTCAGTCCCCTCTCTCTCTCTCAGGGAGATATCTGTACACTGACTGGTGTCTCTCAGTCCCCTCTCTCTCTCACAGGGAGATATCTGTACACTGCCTGGTGTCTCTCAGTCTCCTCTCTCTCAGGGAGATATCTGTACACTGACTGGTGTCTCTCAGTCCCCTCTCTCTCTCTCCGGGAGATATCTGTTCACTGAGTGGTGTCTCTCAGTCCCCTATCTCAGGGAGATATCTGTACACAGACTGGTGTCTCTCAGTCCCCTCTCTCAGGGAGATATCTGTACACTGACTGGTGTCTCTCAGTCCCCTATCTCAGGGAGACATCTGTACACTGACTGGTCTCTCTCAGTCCCCTATCTCAGGGAGATATCTGTACACTGACTGGTGTCTCTCAGTCCCCTATCTCAGGGAGATATCTGTACACTGACTGGTGTCGCTCAGTCCCCTATCTCAGGGAGATATCTGTACACTGACTGGTCTCTCTCTGTCCCCTATCTCAGGGAGATATCTGTACACTGACTGGTCTCTCTCAGTCCCCTATCTCAGGGAGATATCTGTACACTGACTGGTGTCTCTCAGTCCCCTCTGCCTCAGGGAGATATCTGTACACTGACTGGTGTCTCTCAGTCCCCTCTCGCTCAGGGAGATATCTGAACACTGACTGGTGTCTCTCAGTCCCCTCTGCCTCAGGGAGATATCTGTACACTGACTGGTGTCTCTCAGTCCCCTCTCTCTCTCTCAGGGAGATATCTGGACACTGACTGGTGTCTCTCAGTCCCCTCTCTCTCTCTCAGGGAGATATCTGTACACTGACTGGTGTCTCTCAGTCCCTTCTCTCTCTCTCAGGGAGATATCTTTACACTGACTGGTGTCTCTCAGTCCCCTATCTCAGGGAGATATCTGTACATTGACTGGTCACTCCCAGTCCCCTCTCTCACTCAGGGAGATATCTGTACACTGACTTGTCTCTCTCAGTCCCCTCTCTCTCTCAGGGAGATATCTGTACACTGACTGGTGTCTCTCAGTCCCCTCTCTCTCTCAGGGAGATACCTGAACACTGACTGGTGTCTCTCAGTCCCCCCTCTCTCTCAGGGAGATATCTATACACTGACTGGTGTCTCTCAGTCCCCTCTCTCTCTCAGGGTGATATCTGTACACTGACTGGTGTCTCTCAGTCCCCTCTCTCTCAGGGGGATATCTGTACACTGACTGGTGTCTCTCAGTCCCCACTCCCTCAGGGGGATATCTGTACACTGACTGGTGTCTCTCAGTCCCCACTCCCTCAGGGAGATATCTGTACACTGACTGGTGTCTCTCAGTCCCCTCTCTCTCTCTCAGGGAGATATCTGTACACTGACTGGTGTCTCCCAGTCCCCTCTCTCTCTCTCAGGGAGATATCTGTACCCTGCCTGGTGTCTCTCAGTCTCCTCTCTCTCAGGGAGATATCTGTACACTGACTGGTGTCTCTCAGTCCCCTCTCTCTCTCTCCGGGAGATATCTGTACACTGACTGGTGTCTCTCAGTCACCTCTCTCTCTCTCAGGGAGATATCTGCACACTGACTGGTCTCTCTCAGTCCCCTCTCTCTCCCTCAGGGAGATATCTGTACACTGACTGGTGTCTCTCAGTCCCCTCTCTCAGGGAGATATCTGCACACTGACTGGTCTCTCTCAGTCCCCTCTCTCAGGGAGATATCTGTACACTGACTGGTGTCTCTCAGTCCCCTCTCTCAGGGAGATATCTGTACACTGACTGGTCTCTCTCAGTCTTCTCTCTCTCCGGGAGATATCTGTACACTGACTGGTGCCTCTCAGTCCCCTCTCTCTCTCAGGGAGATATCTGTACACTGACTGGTGTCTCTCAGTCTCCCGTCACTCTCTGGGAGTTATCTGTACACTGACTGGTGTCTCTCAGTCCCCTCTCTCTCTCTCAGGGAGATATCTGTACACTGACTGGTGTCTCTCCGTCCCCTCTTTCTCTCTGGGAGATATCTGCACACTGACTGGTCTCTCTCAGTCCCCCCTCTCTCTCTGGGAGATATCTGTACACTGACTTGTCTCTCTCAGTCCCCTCTCTCTCTCAGGGAGATATCTGTACACTGACTGGTGTCTCTCAGTCCCCTCTCTCTCTCAGGGAGATACCTGAACACTGACTGGTGTCTCTCAGTCCCCCCTCTCTCTCAGGGAGATATCTATACACTGACTGGTGTCTCTCAGTCCCCTCTCTCTCTCAGGGTGATATCTGTACACTGACTGGTGTCTCTCAGTCCCCTCTCTCTCAGGGGGATATCTGTACACTGACTGGTGTCTCTCAGTCCCCACTCCCTCAGGGAGATATCTGTACACTGACTGGTGTCTCTCAGTCCCCTCTCTCTCTCTCAGGGAGATATCTGTACACTGACTGGTGTCTCTCAGTCCCCTCTCTCTCTCTCAGGGAGATATCTGTACACTGCCTGGTGTCTCTCAGTCTCCTCTCTCTCAGGGAGATATCTGTACACTGACTGGTGTCTCTCAGTCCCCTCTCTCTCTCTCCGGGAGATATCTGTACACTGACTGGTGTCTCTCAGTCACCTCTCTCTCTCTCAGGGAGATATCTGCACACTGACTGGTCTCTCTCAGTCCCCTCTCTCTCCCTCAGGGAGATATCTGTACACTGACTGGTGTCTCTCAGTCCCCTCTCTCAGGGAGATATCTGCACACTGACTGGTCTCTCTCAGTCCCCTCTCTCAGGGAGATATCTGTACACAGACTGGTGTCTCTCAGTCCCCTCTCTCAGGGAGATATCTGTACACTGACTGGTCTCTCTCAGTCTTCTCTCTCTCCGGGAGATATCTGTACACTGACAGGTGCCTCTCAGTCCCCTCTCTCTCTCAGGGAGATATCTGTACACTGACTGGTGTCTCTCAGTCTCCCGTCACTCTCTGGGAGTTATCTGTACACTGACTGGTGTCTCTCAGTCCCCTCTCTCTCTCTCAGGGAGATATCTGTACACTGACTGGTGTCTCTCCGTCCCCTCTTTCTCTCTGGGAGATATCTGCACACTGACTGGTCTCTCTCAGTCCCCCCTCTCTCTCAGGGAGATATCTGTACACTGACTGGTGTCTATCAGTCCCCTCTCTCTCTCAGGGAGATATCTGTACACTGACTGGTGTCTCTCAGTCCCCCGTCACTCTCTGGGAGTTATCTGTACACTGACTGGTGTCTCTCAGTCCCGTCTCTCTCTCTCTCAGGGAGATATCTGTACACTGACTGGTGTCGCTCCGTCCCCTCTTTCTCTCTGGGAGATATCTGTACACTGACTGGTGTCTCTCAGTGCCCCCTCTCTCTCTCAGGGAGATATCTGTACACTGTCTGGTGTCTCTCAGTGCCCCCTCTCTCTCTCTGGGAGATATCTGTACACTGACTGGTCTCTCTCAGTCCCCTATCTCAGGGAGATATCTGTACACTGACTGGTCTCTCTCTGTTCCCTATCTCAGGGAGATATCTGTACACTGACTGGTCTCTCTCAGTCCCCTATCTCAGGGAGATATCTGTACACTGACTGGTGTCTCTCAGTCCCCTCTGCCTCAGGGAGATATCTGTACACTGACTGGTGTCTCTCAGTCCCCTCTCTCTCAGGGAGATATCTGTACACTGACTGGTGTCTCTCAGTCCCCTCTGCCTCAGGGAGATATCTGTACACTGACTGTTGTCTCTCAGTCCCCTCTCACTCTCAGGGAGATATCTGTACACTGACTGGTGTCTCTCAGTCCCCTCTCTCTCTCTTAGGGAGATATCTGTACACTGACTGGTGTCTCTCAGTCCACTCCCTCTCTCAGGGAGATATCTGTACACTGACTGGTGTCTCTCAGTCCCCTCTCTCTCAGGGAGATATGTGTACACTGACTGGTGTCTCTCAGTCCCCTCTCTCTCTCAGGGAGATATCTGTACACTGACTGGTGTCTCTCAGTCCCCTCTCTCTCTCAGGGAGATATCTGTACACTGACTTGTCTCTCTCAGTCCCCTCTCTCTCTCAGGGAGATATCAGTACACTGACTGGTGTCTCTCAGTCCCCCCTCTCTCTCAGGGAGATATCTGTATACTGACTGGTGTCTCTCAGTCCCCTCTCTCTCTCAGGGAGATATCTGTACACTGACTGGTGTCTCTCAGTCCCCTCTCCCTCTCTCACTCAGGGAGATATCTGAACACTGACTGGTGTCTCTAAGTCCCCTCTCTCTCAGGGGGATATCTGTACACTGACTGGTGTCTCTCAGTCCCCACTCCCTCAGGGAGATATCTGCACACTGACTGTTGTCTCTCAGTCCCCTCTCTCTCTCTCAGGGAGATATCTGTACACTGACTGGTGTCTCTCAGTCCCCTCTCTCTCTCTCAGGGAGATATCTGTACACGGACTGGTGTCTCTCAGTCCCCTACCTCAGGGAGATATCTGTACACTGACTGGTGTCTCTCAGTCCCCCGTCGCTCTCTGGGAGTTATCTGTACACTGACTGGTGTCTCTCAGTCCCCTATCTCAGGGAGACATCTGTACACTGACTGGTCTCTCTCAGTCCCCTCTCCCTCTCTCACTCAGGGAGATATCTGCACACTCACTGGTGTCTCTCAGTCCCCTCTCTCAGGGAGATATCTGTACACTGACTGGTGTCTATCAGTCCCCTATCTCAGGGAGACATCTGTACACTGACTGGTCTCTCTCAGTCCCCTATCTCAGGAAGATATCTGTACACTGACTGGTGTCTCTCAGTCCCCTATCTCAGGGAGATATCTGTACACTGACTGGTGTCTCTCAGTCCCCTATCTCAGGGAGATATCTGTACACTGACTGGTCTCTCTCAGTCCCCTATCTCAGGGAGATATCTGTACACTGACTGGTCTCTCTCTGTTCCCTATCTCAGGGAGATATCTGTACACTGACTGGTCTCTCTCAGTCCCCTATCTCAGGGAGATATCTGTACACTGACTGGTGTCTCTCAGTCCCCCCTCTCTCAGGGAGATATCTGTACACTGACTGGTGTCTCTCAGTCCCCTCTCTCTCTCAGGGAGATATCTGTACACTGACTGGTGTCTCTCAGTCCCCACTCCCTCAGGGAAATATATGTACACTGACTGGTGTCTCTCAGTCCCCTGTCTCTCTCAGGGAGATATCTGTGCACTGACTGGTGTCTCTCAGTCCCCTCTCTCTCTCAGGGAGATATCTGTACACTGACTGGTGTCTCTCAGTCCCCTCTCTCTCTCTTAGGGAGATATCTGTACACTGACTGCTGTCTCTCAGTCCACTCTCTCTCTCAGGGAGATATCTGCACACTCACTGGTGTCTCTCAGTCCCCTATCTCAGGGAGATATCTGTACACTGACTGGTGTCTCTCAGTCCCCTCTCTCTCAGGGAGATATCTGTACACTGACTGGTGTCTCTCAGTCCCCTCTCTCTCTCAGGGAGATATCTGTACACTGACTGGTGTCTCTCAGTCCCCTCTCTCTCTCTCAGGGAGATATCTGTACACTGACTGGTGTCTCTCAGTCCCCTCTCTCTCTCAGGGAGATATCCGTATACTGACTGGTGTCTCTCAGTCCCCTCTCTCTCTCAGGGAGATATCTGTACACTGACTGGTGTCTCTCAGTCCCCTCTGCCTCAGGGAGATATCTGTACACTGACTGGTGTCTCTCAGTCCCCTCTGCCTCAGGGAGATATCTTTACACTGACTGGTGTCTCTCAGTCCCCTCTCTCTCTCAGGGAGATATCTGTACACTGACTGGTGTCTGTCCGTCCCCTCTCTCTCTCTCCGGGAGATATCTGTACACTGACTGGTGTCTCTCAGTCCCCTCTCTCTCTCTCTCAGGGAGATATCTGTACACTGACTGGTGTCTCTCCGTCCCCTCTTTCTCTCTGGGAGATATCTGCACACTGACTGGTCTCTCTCAGTCCCCCCTCTCTCTCAGGGAGATATCTGTACACTGACTGGTGTCTCTCAGTCCCCTCTCTCTCTCTCAGGGAGATATCTGTACACTGACTGGTGTCTCTCAGTCCCGTCTCTCTCTCTCTCAGGGAGATATCTGTACACTGACTGGTGTCGCTCCGTCCCCTCTTTCTCTCTGGGAGATATCTGTACACTGACTGGTGTCTCTCAGTCCCCCCTCTCTCTCAGGGAGATATCTGTACACTGACTGGTGTCTCTCAGTCCCCTCTCTCTCTCAGGGAGATATCTGTACACTGACTGGTGTCTCTCAGTGCCCCCTCTCTCTCTCAGGGAGATATCTGTACACTGTCTGGTGTCTCTCAGTGCCCCCTCTCTCTCTCTGGGAGATATCTGTACACTGACTGGTCTCTCTCAGTCCCCTATCTCAGGGAGATATCTGTACACTGACTGGTCTCTCTCTGTTCCCTATCTCAGGGAGATATCTGTACACTGACTGGTCTCTCTCAGTCCCCTATCTCAGGGAGATATCTGTACACTGACTGGTGTCTCTCAGTCCCCTCTGCCTCAGGGAGATATCTGTACACTGACTGGTGTCTCTCAGTCCCCTCTCTCTCAGGGAGATATCTGTACACTGACTGGTGTCTCTCAGTCCCCTCTGCCTCAGGGAGATATCTGTACACTGACTGTTGTCTCTCAGTCCCCTCTCACTCTCAGGGAGATATCTGTACACTGACTGGTGTCTCTCAGTCCCCTCTCTCTCTCTTAGGGAGATATCTGTACACTGACTGGTGTCTCTCAGTCCACTCCCTCTCTCAGGGAGATATCTGTACACTGACTGGTGTCTCTCAGTCCCCTCTCTCTCAGGGAGATATGTGTACACTGACTGGTGTCTCTCAGTCCCCTCTCTCTCTCAGGGAGATATCTGTACACTGACTGGTGTCTCTCAGTCCCCTCTCTCTCTCAGGGAGATATCTGTACACTGACTTGTCTCTCTCAGTCCCCTCTCTCTCTCAGGGAGATATCAGTACACTGACTGGTGTCTCTCAGTCCCCCCTCTCTCTCAGGGAGATATCTGTATACTGACTGGTGTCTCTCAGTCCCCTCTCTCTCTCAGGGAGATATCTGTACACTGACTGGTGTCTCTCAGTCCCCTCTCCCTCTCTCACTCAGGGAGATATCTGAACACTGACTGGTGTCTCTAAGTCCCCTCTCTCTCAGGGGGATATCTGTACACTGACTGGTGTCTCTCAGTCCCCACTCCCTCAGGGAGATATCTGCACACTGACTGTTGTCTCTCAGTCCCCTCTCTCTCTCTCAGGGAGATATCTGTACACTGACTGGTGTCTCTCAGTCCCCTCTCTCTCTCTCAGGGAGATATCTGTACACGGACTGGTGTCTCTCAGTCCCCTACCTCAGGGAGATATCTGTACACTGACTGGTGTCTCTCAGTCCCCCGTCGCTCTCTGGGAGTTATCTGTACACTGACTGGTGTCTCTCAGTCCCCTATCTCAGGGAGACATCTGTACACTGACTGGTCTCTCTCAGTCCCCTATCTCAGGAAGATATCTGTACACTGACTGGTGTCTCTCAGTCCCCTATCTCAGGGAGATATCTGTACACTGACTGGTGTCTCTCAGTCCCCTATCTCAGGGAGATATCTGTACACTGACTGGTCTCTCTCAGTCCCCTATCTCAGGGAGATATCTGTACACTGACTGGTCTCTCTCTGTTCCCTATCTCAGGGAGATATCTGTACACTGACTGGTCTCTCTCAGTCCCCTATCTCAGGGAGATATCTGTACACTGACTGGTGTCTCTCAGTCCCCCCTCTCTCAGGGAGATATCTGTACACTGACTGGTGTCTCTCAGTCCCCTCTCTCTCTCAGGGAGATATCTGTACACTGACTGGTGTCTCTCAGTCCCCACTCCCTCAGGGAAATATATGTACACTGACTGGTGTCTCTCAGTCCCCTGTCTCTCTCAGGGAGATATCTGTGCACTGACTGGTGTCTCTCAGTCCCCTCTCTCTCTCAGGGAGATATCTGTACACTGACTGGTGTCTCTCAGTCCCCTCTCTCTCTCTTAGGGAGATATCTGTACACTGACTGCTGTCTCTCAGTCCACTCTCTCTCTCAGGGAGATATCTGCACACTCACTGGTGTCTCTCAGTCCCCTATCTCAGGGAGATATCTGTACACTGACTGGTTCACTCAGTCCCCTATCTCAGGGAGATATCTGTACACTGACTGGTGTCTCTCAGTCCCCTCTCTCTCAGGGAGATATCTGTACACTGACTGGTGTCTCTCAGTCCCCTCTCTCTCTCAGGGAGATATCTGTACACTGACTGGTGTCTCTCAGTCCCCTCTCTCTCTCTCAGGGAGATATCTGTACACTGACTGGTGTCTCTCAGTCCCCTCTCTCTCTCAGGGAGATATCCGTATACTGACTGGTGTCTCTCAGTCCCCTCTCTCTCTCAGGGAGATATCTGTACACTGACTGGTGTCTCTCAGTCCCCTCTCTCTCCCTGAGGGAGACATCTGTACACTGACTGGTGTCTCTCAGTCCCTTCTCTCCCTCAGGGAGATATCTGTACACTGACTGGTGTCTCTCAGTCCCTTCTCTCCCTCAGGGAGATATCTGTACACTGACTGGTGTCTCTCGGTCCCCCCTCTCTCTCTCTCAGAGAGATATCTGTACACTGACTGGTGTCTCTCAGTCCCCTCTCTCTCTCAGCAGATATCAGTACACTGACTGGTGTCTCTCAGTCCACCCTCTCTCTCTCAGGGAGATATCTGTACAGTGACTGGTGTCTCTCAGTCCCCTATCTCAGGGAGACATCTGTACAGTGACTGGTGTCTCTCAGTCCCCACTCCCTCAGGGAGATATCTGTACACTGACTGGTGTCTCTCAGTCCCCTCTCTCTCTCTCTCAGGGAGATATCTGGACACTGACTGGTGTCTCTCAGTGCCCACACCCTCAGGGAGATATCTGTACACTGACTGGTGTCTCTCAGTCCCCCCTTTCAGGGAAATATCTGTACACTGACTGGTGTCTCTCAGTCCACTCTCTCAGGGAGATAGCTGTACACTGACTGGTGTCTCTCAGTCCCCCCTCTCTCTCTCAGGGAGATATCTGTACACTGACTGGTGTCTCTCAGTACCCCCTCTCAGGGAGATATCTGTACACTGACTGGTGTCTCTCAGTCCCCTCTCTCAGGGAGATCGCTGTACACTGACTGGTGTTTCACAGTCCCCTCTCTCTCTCTCAGGGAGATATCTGTACCCTGTCTGGTGTCTCTCAGTACCCTCTCCCTCAGGGAGATATCTGTACACTGACGGGTGTCTCTCAGTCCCCTCTCTCTCCCTCAGGGAGATATCTGTACACTGACTGGTGTCTCTCAGTCCCCTATCTCAGGGAGACATCTGTACACTGACTGGTCTCTCTCAGTCCCCAATCTCAGGGAGATATCTGTACACTGACTGGTCTCTCTCAGTCCCCTATCTCAGGGAGATATCTGAACACCGACTGGTGTCTCTCAGTCCCCTCTCTCAGGGAGATATCTGTACACTGACTGGTGTCTCTCAGTCCCCTCTCTCTCAGGGAGATATCTGTACACTGACTGGTGTCTCTCAGTCCCCTCTCTCTCTCTCAGGGAGATATCTGTACACTGACTGGTGTCTCTCAGTCCCCTCTCTCTCTCAGGGAGATATCCGTATACTGACTGGTGTCTCTCAGTCCCCACTCCCTCAGGGAGATATCTGTACACTGACTGGTGTCTCACAGTCCCCTCTCTCTCTCAGGGAGATATCTGTACACTGACTGGTGTCTCTCAGTCCCCTCTCTCTCAGGAAGATATCTGTACACTGACTGGTGTCTCTCAGTCCCCTCTCTCTCAGGGAGATATCTGTACACTGACTGGTGTCTCTCAGTCCCTTCTCTCCCTCAGGGAGATATCTGTACACTGACTGGTGTCTCTCAGTCCCCCCTCTCTCTCTCTCAGGGAGATATCTGTACACTGACTGGTGTCTCTCAGTCCCCCCTCTCTCTCATGGAGATATCTGTACACTGACTGGTGTCTCTCAGTACACTCTCTCTCTCAGGGAGATATCTGTGCACTGACTGGTGTCTCTCAGTCCCCTCTCTCTCAGGGAGATATCTGTACACTGACTGGTGTCTCTCAGTCCCCTCTCTCTCCCTGAGGGAGATATCTGTACACTGACTGGTGTCTCTCAGTCCCTTATCTCCCTCAGGGAGATATCTGTACACTGACTGGTGTCTCTCAGTCCCTTCTCTCCCTCAGGGAGATATCTGTACACTGACTGGTGTCTCTCAGTCCCCCCTCTCTCTCTCTCAGGGAGATATCTGTACACTGACTGGTGTCTCTCAGTCCCCTCTCTCTCTCAGCAGATATCAGTACACTGACTGGTGTCTCTCAGTCCCCCCTCTCTCTCTCAGGGAGATATCTGTACACTGACTGGTGTCTCTCAGTCCCCTATCTCAGGGAGACATCTGGACACTGACTGGTGTCTCTCAGTCCCCTCTCTCTCTCAGGGAGATATCTGTACACTGACTGGTGTCTCTTAGTCCCCACTCCCTCAGGGAGATATCTGTACACTGACTGGTGTCTCTCAGTCCCCTCTCTCTCTCTCTCAGGGAGATATCTGTACACTGACTGGTGTCTCTCAGTCCCCACACCCTCAGGGAGATATCTGTACACTGACTGGTCTCTCTCAGTCCCCTCTCTCTCTCAGGGAGATATCTGTACACTGACTGGTGTCTCTCAGTCCCCTCTCCCTCTCTCACTCAGGGAGATATCTGAACACTGACTGGTGTCTCTCAGTCCCCTCTCTCTCAGGGGGATATCTGGACACTGACTGGTGTCTCTCAGTCCCCACTCCCTCAGGGAGATATCTGTACACTGACTGGTGTCTCTCAGTCCCCTCTCTCTCTCTCAGGGAGATATCTGTACACTGACTGGTGTCTCTCAGTCCCCTCTCTCTCTCTCAGGGAGATATCTGTACACGGACTGGTGTCTCTCAGTCCCCTATCTCAGGGAGATATCTGTACACTGACTGGTGTCTCTCAGTCCCCTTTCCCTCAGGGAGATATCTGTACAATGACTGGTGTCACTCAGTCCCCTCTCTCTCTCAGGGAGATACCTGTACACTGACTGGTGTCTCTCAGTCCCCTATCTCAGGGAGATATCTGTACACTGACTGGTGTCTCTCAGTCCCCTCTCTCAGGGAGATATCTGTACACTGACTGGTGTCTATCAGCCCCCTATCTCAGGGAGACATCTGTACACTGACTGGTCTCTCTCAGTCCCCTATCTCAGGAAGATATCTGTACACTGACTGGTGTCTCTCAGTCCCCTATCTCAGGGAGATATCTGTACACTGACTGGTGTCTCTCAGTCCCCTATCTCAGGGAGATATCTGTACACTGACTGGTCTCTCTCAGTCCCCTATCTCAGGGAGATATCTGTACACTGACTGGTCTCTCTCTGTTCCCTATCTCAGGGAGATATCTGTACACTGACTGGTCTCTCTCAGTCCCCTATCTCAGGGAGATATCTGTACACTGACTGATGTCTCTCAGTCCCCTCTGCCTCAGGGAGATATCTGTACACTGACTGGTGTCTCTCAGTCCCCTCTCTCTCAGGGAGATATCTGTACACTGACTGGTGTCTCTCAGTCCCCTCTGCCTCAGGGAGATATCTGTACACTGACTGTTGTCTCTCAGTCACCTCTCTCTCTCAGGGAGATATCTTTACACTGACTGGTGTCTCTCAGTCCCCTCTCTCTCTCAGGGAGATATCTGTACACTGACTGGTGTCTCTCAGTCCCCTCTCTCACTCAGGGTGATATTTGTACACTGATTGGTGTCTCTCAGTCCCCTCTCTCTCTCAGGGAGATATATGTACACTGACTGGTGTCTCTCAGTCCCCTCTCTCAGGGAGATATCTGTACACTGACTGGTGTCTCTCAGTCCCCTCTCTCTCTCTCAGGGAGATATCTGTACACTGACTGGTGTCTCTCAGTCCCCACTCCCTCAGGGAGATATCTGTACACTGACTGGTGTCTCTCAGTCTCCTCTCTATCTCAGGGAGATATCTGTACACTGACTGGTGTCTCTCAGTCCCCCCTCTCAGAGAGATGTCTGTACACTGACTGGTGTCTCTCAGTCCCCTATCTCAGGGAGATATCTGTACACTGACTGGTGTCTCTCAGTCCCCCCTCTCTCTCTCAGGGAGATATCTGACCACTGACTGGTGTCTCTCAGTCCCCTCTCTCTCTCTCAGGGAGATATCTGTACACTGACTGGTGTCTCTCAGTCCCCACTCCCTCAGGGAGATATCTGTACACTGACTGGTGTCTCTCAGTACCCTCTCTCTCTCAGGGAGATATCTGTACACTGACTGGTGTCTCTCAGTCCCCTCTCTGTCTCTCAGGGAGATATCTGTACACTGACTGGTGTCTGTCCGTCCCCTCTCTCTCTCTCCGGGAGATATCTGTACACTGACTGGTGTCTCTCAGTCCCCTCTCACTCTCAGGGAGATATCTGTACACTGACTGGTGTCTCTCAGTCCCCTCTCTCTCTCTTAGGGAGATATCTGTACACTGACTGGTGTCTCTCAGTCCACTCCCTCTCTCAGGGAGATATCTGTACACTGACTGGTGTCTCTCAGTCCCCTCTCTCTCAGGGAGATATCTGTACACTGACTGGTGTCTCTCAGTCCCCTCTCTCTCTCAGGGAGATATCTGTACACTGACTGGTGTCTCTCAGTCCCCTCTCTCTCTCAGGGAGATATCTGTACACTGACTTGTCTCTCTCAGTCCCCTCTCTCTCTCAGGGAGATATCAGTACACTGACTGGTGTCTCTCAGTCCCCCCTCTCTCTCAGGGAGATATCTGTATACTGACTGGTGTCTCTCAGTCCCCTGTCTCTCTCAGGGAGATATCTGTACACTGACTGGTGTCTCTCAGTCCCCTCTCCCTCTCTCACTCAGGGAGATATCTGAACACTGACTGGTGTCTCTAAGTCCCCTCTCTCTCAGGGGGATATCTGTACACTGACTGGTGTCTCTCAGTCCCCACTCCCTCAGGGAGATATCTGCACACTGACTGGTGTCTCTCAGTCCCCTCTCTCTCTCTCAGGGAGATATCTGTACACTGACTGGTGTCTCTCAGTCCCCTCTCTCTCTCTCAGGGAGATATCTGTACACGGACTGGTGTCTCTCAGTCCCCTATCTCAGGGAGATATCTGTACACTGACTGGTGTCTCTCAGTCCCCCGTCGCTCTCTGGGAGTTATCTGTACACTGACTGGTGTCTCTCAGTCCCCTATCTCAGGGAGACATCTGTACACTGACTGGTCTCTCTCAGTCCCCTATCTCAGGAAGATATCTGTGCACTGACTGGTGTCTCTCAGTCCCCTATCTCAGGGAGATATCTGTACACTGACTGGTCTCTCTCTGTCCCCTATCTCAGGGAGATATCTGTACACTGACTGGTCTCTCTCAGTCCCCTATCTCAGGGAGATATCTGTACACTGACTGGTGTCTCTCAGTCCCCTCTGCCTCAGGGAGATATCTGTACACTGACTGGTGTCTCTCAGTCCCCTCTCTCTCTCAGGGAGATATCTGTACACGGACTGGTGTCTCTCAGTCCCCTCTCTCTCAGGGAGATATCTGTACACTGACTGGTGTCTCTCCGTCCCCTCTCTCTCTCTCCGGGAGATATCTGTACACTGACTGGTGTCTCTCAGTCCCCTCTCTCACTCAGGATGATATTTGTACACTGACTGGTGTCTCTCAGTCCCCTCTCTCTCTCAGGGAGATATCTGTACACTGACTGGTGTCTCTCAGTACCCTCTCTCAGGGAGATATCTGTACACTGACTGGTGTCTCTCAGTCCCCTCTCTCTCTCTCAGGGAGATATCTGTACACTGACTGGTGTCTCTCAGTCCCCACTCCCTCAGGGAGATATCTGTACACTGACTGGTGTCTCTCAGACTCCTCTCTATCTCAGGGAGATATCTGTACACTGACTGGTGTCTCTCAGTCCCCCCTCTCAGGGAGATATCTGTACACTGACTGGTGTCTCTCAGTCCCCCCTCTCAGGGAGATATCTGTACACTGACTGGTGTCTCTCCGTCCCCTCTCTCAGGGAGATAGCTGTACACTGACTGGTGTCTCTCAGTCCCCCCTCTCTCACTCAGGGAGATATCTGTACACTGTCAGGTGTCTCTCAGTACCCTCTCCCTCAGGGAGATATCTGTACACTGACTGGTGTCTCTCCGTCCCCCCTCTCTCTCTCCGGGAGATATCTGTACACTGACTGGTGTCTTCAGTCCCCTCTCTCTCTCAGGGAGATATCTGTACACTGACTGGTGTCTCTCAGTCCACTCTCTCTCTCAGGGAGATATCTGCACACTCACTGGTGTCTCTCAGTCCCCTATCTCAGGGAGATATCTGTACACTGACTGGTTCACTCAGTCCCCTGTCTCAGGGAGATATCTGTACACTGACTGGTGTCTCTCAGTCCCCTCTCTCTCTCAGGGAGATATCTGTACACTGACTGGTGTCTCTCCGTCCCCCCTCTCTCTCTCCGGGAGATATCTGTACACTGACTGGTGTCTCTCAGTCCCCTCTCTCTCTCAGGGAGATATCTGTACACTGACTGGTGTCTCTCAGTCCACTCTCTCTCTCAGGGAGATATCTGCACACTCACTGGTGTCTCTCAGTCCCCTATCTCAGGGAGATATCTGTACACTGACTGGTTCACTCAGTCCCCTATCTCAGGGAGATATCTGTACACTGACTGGTGTCTCTCAGTCCCCTCTCTCTCAGGGAGATATGTGTACACTGACGGGTGTCTCTCAGTCCCCCCTCTCTCAGGGAGATATCTGTACACTGACTGGTGTCTCTCAGTCCCCTCTCTCTCTCAGGGAGATATCTGTACACTGACTGGTGTCTCTCAGTCCCCACTCCCTCAGGGAAATATACGTACACTGACTGGTGTCTCTCAGTCCCCTCTCTCTCAGGGAGATATCTGTACACTGACTGGTGTTTCTCAGTCCCCTCTCTCTCTCTCAGGGAGATATCTGTACACTGTCTGGTGTCTCTCAGTACCCTCTCCCTCAGGGAGATATCTGTACACTGACGGGTGTCTCTCAGTCCCCTCTCTCTCTCTCAGGGAGATATCTGTACACTGACTGGTGTCTCTCAGTCCCCTCTCTCTCTCAGGGAGATATCCGTATACTGACTGGTGTCTCTCAGTCCTCACTCCCTCATGGAGATATCTGTACACTGACTGGTGTCTCTCAGTCCCCTCTCTCTCTCAGGGAGATATCTGTACACTGACTGGTGTCTCTCAGTCCCAATCCCTCAGGGAGATATCTGTACACTGACTGGTGTCACTCAGTCCCCTCTCTCTCTCAGGGAGATATCTGTGCACTGACTGGTGTCTCTCAGTCCCCTCTCTCTCAGGGAGATATCTGTACACTGACTGGTGTCTCTCAGTCCCCTCTCTCTCCCTGAGGGAGACATCTGTACACTGACTGGTGTCTCTCAGTCCCTTCTCTCCCTCAGGGAGATATCTGTACACTGACTGGTGTCTCTCAGTCCCTTCTCTCCCTCAGGGAGATATCTGTACACTGACTGGTGTCTCTCGGTCCCCCCTCTCTCTCTCTCAGAGAGATATCTGTACACTGACTGGTGTCTCTCAGTCCCCTCTCTCTCTCAGCAGATATCAGTACACTGACTGGTGTCTCTCAGTCCCCCCTCTCTCTCTCAGGGAGATATCTGTACAGTGACTGGTGTCTCTCAGTCCCCTATCTCAGGGAGACATCTGTACACTGACTGGTGTCTCTCAGTCCCCACTCCCTCAGGGAGATATCTGTACACTGACTGGTGTCTCTCAGTCCCCTCTCTCTCTCTCTCAGGGAGATATCTGGACACTGACTGGTGTCTCTCAGTCCCCACACCCTCAGGGAGATATCTGTACACTGACTGGTGTCTCTCAGTCCCCGCTCTCAGGGAGATCGCTGTACACTGACTGGTGTTTCACAGTCCCCTCTCTCTCTCTCAGGGAGATATCTGTACACTGTCTGGTGTTTCTCAGTACCCTCTCCCTCAGGGAGATATCTGTACACTGACGGGTGTCTCTCAGTCCCCTCTCTCTCCCTCAGGGAGATATCTGTACACTGACTGGTGTCTCTCAGTCCCCTATCTCAGGGAGACATCTGTAAACTGACTGGTCTCTCTCAGTCCCCAATCTCAGGGAGATATCTGTACACTGACTGGTCTCTCTCAGTCCCCTATCTCAGGGAGATATCTGAACACCGACTGGTGTCTCTCAGTCCCCTCTCTCAGGGAGATATCTGTACACTGACTGGTGTCTCTCAGTCCCCTCTCTCTCAGGGAGATATCTGTACACTGACTGGTGTCTCTCAGACCCCTCTCTCTCTCTCAGGGAGATATCTGTACACTGACTGGTGTCTCTCAGTCCCCTCTCTCTCTCAGGGAGATATCCGTATACTGACTGGTGTCTCTCAGTCCCCACTCCCTCAGGGAGATATCTGTACACTGACTGGTGTCTCACAGTCCCCTCTCTCTCTCAGGGAGATATCTGTACACTGACTGGTGTCTCTCAGTCCCCTCTCTCTCAGGAAGATATCTGTACACTGACTGGTGTCTCTCAGTCCCCTCTCTCTCAGGGAGATATCTGTACACTGACTGGTGTCTCTCAGTCCCTTCTCTCCCTCAGGGAGATATCTGTACACTGACTGGTGTCTCTCAGTCCCCCCTCTCTCTCTCTCAGGGAGATATCTGTACACTGACTGGTGTCTCTCAGTCCCCCCTCTCTCTCATGGAGATATCTGTACACTGACTGGTGTCTCTCAGTCCCCTCTCTCTCTCAGGGAGATATCTGTACACTGACTGGTGTCTCTCAGTGCCCACTCCCTCAGGGAGATATCTGTACACTGACTGGTGTCTCTCAGTACACTCTCTCTCTCAGGGAGATATCTGTGCACTGACTGGTGTCTCTCAGTCCCCTCTCTCTCAGGGAGATATCTGTACACTGACTGGTGTCTCTCAGTCCCCTCTCTCTCCCTGAGGGAGATATCTGTACACTGACTGGTGTCTCTCAGTCCCTTCTCTCCCTCAGGGAGATATCTGTACACTGACTGGTGTCTCTCAGTCCCTTCTCTCCCTCAGGGAGATATCTGTACACTGACTGGTGTCTCTCAGTCCCCCCTCTCTCTCTCTCAGGGAGATATCTGTACACTGACTGGTGTCTCTCAGTCCCCTCTCTCTCTCAGCAGATATCAGTACACTGACTGGTGTCTCTCAGTCCCCCCTCTCTCTCTCAGGGAGATATCTGTACACTGACTGGTGTCTCTCAGTCCCCTATCTCAGGGAGATATCTGTACACTGACTGGTGTCTCTCAGTCCCCTCTCTCTCTCTCAGGGAGATATCTGTACACTGACTGGTGTCTCTCAGTCCCCTCTCGCTCAGGGAGATATCTGTACACTGACTGGTGTCTCTCAGTCCCCTCTCTCTCTCTCTCATGGAGATATCTGTACACTGACTGGTGTCTCTCAGTCCCCTCTCGCTCAGGGAGATATCTGTACACTGACTGGTGTCTCTCAGTCCTCTCTCTCTCAGGGAGATATCTGTACACTGATTGGTGTCTCTCAGTCCCCTCTCACTCTCTCAGGGAGATATCTGTACACTGACTGGTGTCTCTCAGTCCCCTCTGCCTCAGGGAGATATCTGTACACTGACTGGTGTCTCTCAGCCCCCTCTCTCTCAGGGAGATATCTGTACACTGACTGGTGTCTCTCAGTCCCCTCTCTCTCTCTCAGGGAGATATCTGTACACTGACTGGTGTCTCTCCGTCCCCTCTCTCTCTCTCAGGGAGATATCTGTTCACGGACTGGTGTCCCTCAGTCCCCTCTCTCTCTCAGGGAGATATCTGTACACTGACTGGTGTCTCTCAGTCCCCTCTCTCTCTCAGGGAGATATCTGTACACTGACTGGTGTCTCTCAGTCCTCTCTCTCTCCGGGAGATATCTGTACACTGACTGGTGCCTCTCAGTCCCCTCTCTCTCTCAGGGAGATATCTGTACACTGACTGGTGTCTCTCAGTCCCCCCTCTCTCCCTCAGGGAGATATCTGTACACTGACTGGTGTCTCTCAGTCCCCCCTCTCTCCCTCAGGGAGATATCTGTACACTGACTGGTGTATCTCAGTACCCTCTCTCTCTCTCTCAGGGAGATATCTGTACACTGACTGGTGTCTCTCATGCCCCCCTCTCTCTCTCAGGGAGATATCTGTACACTGACTGGTCTCTCTCAGTCTCGTCTCTATCTCAGGGAGATATCTGTACACTGACTGGTGTCTCTCAGTCCTCTCTCTCTCAGGGAGATATCTGTACACTGATTGGTGTCTCTCAGTCCCCTCTCACTCTCTCAGGGAGATATCTGTACACTGACTAGTGTCTCTCAGTCCACTCTCTCTCAGGGAGATATCTGTACACTGACTGGTGTCTCTCAGTCCCCTCTGCCTCAGGGAGATATCTGTACACTGACTGGTGTCTCTCAGCCCCCTCTCTCTCAGGGAGATATCTGTACACTGACTGGTGTCTCTCAGTCCCCTCTCTCTCTCTCAGGGAGATATCTGTACACTGACTGGTGTCTCTCCGTCCCCTCTCTCTCTCTCCGGGAGATATCTGTACACTGACTGGTGTCTCTCAGTCCCCTCTCTCTCTCAGGGAGATATCTTTACACTGACTGGTGTCTCTCAGTCCCCTCTCTCAGGGAGATATCTGTACACTGACTGGTGTCTCTCCGTCCCCTCTCTCTCTCAGGGAGATATCTGTTCACTGACTGGTGTCTCTCAGTCCCCTATCTCTTGGAGATATCTGTACACTGACTGGTTCTCTCAGTCCCTTATCTCAGGGAGATATCTGTACACTGACTGGTGTCTCTCAGTCCCCTCTCTCTCAGGGAGATATCTGTACACTGACTGGTGTCTCTCGATCCCCTCTCTCTCTCTCCGGGAGATATCTGTACACTGACTGGTGTCTTTCAGTCCCCTCTCTCTCTCAGGGAGATATCTGTACACTGACTGGTCTCTCTCAGTCCCCTCTCTCTCTCAGGGAGATATCTGTACACTGACTGGTGTCTCTCAGTCCTCTCTCTCTCCGGGAGATATCTGTACACTGACTGGTGCCTCTCAGTCCCCTCTCTCTCTCAGGGAGATATCTGTACACTGACTGGTGTCTCTCAGTCCCCCCTCTCTCCCTCAGGGAGATATCTGTACACTGACTGGTGTCTCTCAGTCCCCCCTCTCTCCCTCAGGGAGATATCTGTACACTGACTGGTGTATCTCAGTACCCTCTCTCTCTCTCTCAGGGAGATATCTGTACACTGACTGGTGTCTCTCATGCCCCCCTCTCTCTCTCAGGGAGATATCTGTACACTGACTGGTGTCTCTCAGTCCCCCCTCTCTCCCTCAGGGAGATATCTGTACACTGACTGGTGTCTCTCAGTCCCCCCTCTCTCCCTCAGGGAGATATCTGTACACTGACTGGTGTCTCTCAGTCCCCCCTGTCTCTCAGGGAGATATCTGTACACTGACTGGTGTCTCTCAGTCCCCTCTCTCTCTCAGGGAGTTATCTGTACACTGACTGGTGTCTCTCAGTCCCCTCTCTCTCTCAGGGAGATATCTGTACACTGACTGGTGTCTCTCAGTCCCCCCTCTCTCTCAGGGAGATATCTGTACACTGACTGGTGTCTCTCAGTCCCCCCTCTCTCTCTCAGGGAGATATCTGTACACTGACTGGTCTCTCTCAGTCTCGTCTCTATCTCAGGGAGATATCTGTACACTGACTGGTGTCTCTCAGTCCCCTCTCTCTCTCAGAGGGATATCTGTACACTGTGTGGTGTCTCTCAGTCCCCTATCTCAGGGAGATATCTGAACACCGACTGGTGTCTCTCAGTGCCCTCTCTCAGGGAGATATCTGCACACTGACTGGTGTCTCTCAGTCCCCTCTGCCTCAGGGAGATATCTGTACACTGACTGGTGTCTCTCAGTCCCCTCTCTCTCAGGGAGATATCTGTACACTGACTGGTGTCTCTCCGTCCCCTCTCTCTCTCTCCGGGAGATATCTGTACACAGACTTCTGTCTCTCAGTCCCCTCTCTCTCTCAGGGAGATATCTTTACACTGACTGGTGTCTCTCAGACCCTCTCTCAGGGAGATATCTGTACACTGAATGGTGTCTCTCAGTCCCCTCTCTCTCTCAGGGAGATATCTGTACACTGACTGGTGTCTCTCAGTCCCCTCTCTCTCTCTTAGGGAGATATCTGTACACTGACTGGTGTCTCTCAGTCCACTCTCTCTATCTCAGGGAGATATCTGTACACTGACTGGTTCTCTCAGTCCCCTATCTCAGGGAGATAACTGTACACTGACTGGTGTCTCTCAGTCCCCTCTCTCTCAGGGAGATATCTGTACACTGACTGGTCTCTCTCAGTCCCCTATCTCAGGGAGATATCTGTACCCTGACTGGTGTCTCTCAGTCCACTCTCTCTCTCAGGGAGATATCTGTACACTGACTGGTGTCTCTCAGTCCCCTATCTCAGGGAGATATCTGTACACTGACTGGTCTCTCTCAGTCCCCTCTCTCTCAGGGAGATATCTGTACACTGACTGGTGTCTCTCAGTCCCCTCTCTCTCAGGGAGATATCTGTACACTGACTGGTGTCTCTCAGTCCCCTCTCTCTCTCTCAGGGAGATATCTGTACACTGACTGGTGTCTCTCAGTCCCCTCTCTCTCTCTCAGGGAGATATCTGTACACTGACTGGTGTCTCTCAGTCCCCTCTCTCTCTCTCCGGGAGATATCTGTACACTGACTGGTGTCACTCAGTCCCCTCTCTCTCTCAGGGAGATATCTGTACAGTGACTGGTGTCTCTCAGTCCCCTCTCTCTCTCAGGGAGATATCTGTACACTGACTGGTGTCTCTCAGTCCCCTCTCCCTCAGGGAGATATCTGTACATTGACTGGTCTCTCTCAGTCCCCTCTCTCTCTCAGGGAGATATCTGTACACTGACTGGTGTCTCTCAGTCCCCTCTCTCTCTCAGGGAGATATCTGTACCCTGACTGGTGTCTCTCAGTCCCCTCTCTCTCTCAGGGAGATATCTGTACACTGACTGGTGTCTCTCAGTCCCCTATCTCAGGGAGATATCTGTACACTGACTGGTCTCTCTGTCCCCTCTCTCAAGGAGATATCTGTACACTGACTGGTCTCTCTCTGTCCCCTATCTCAGGGAGATATCTGTGCACTGACTGGTCTCTCTCAGTCCCCTCTCTCAGGGAGATATCTGTACACTGACTGGTGTCTCTCAGTCCCCTATCTCAGGGAGATATCTGTACACTGACTGGTCTCTCTCAGTACCCGATATCAGGGAGATATCTGTACACTGACTGGTGTCTCTCAGTCCCCTATCTCAGGGAGATATCTGTGCACTGACTGGTCTCTCTCAGTCCCCTCTCTCTCTCAGGGAGATATTTGTACACTGACTGGTGTCTCTCAGTCCCCTCTCTCTCTCAGGGAGATATCTGTACACTGACTGGTGTCTCTCAGTCCCCTCTCTCTCTCAGGGAGATATCTGTACACTGACTGGTGTCTCTCAGTCCCCTCTCTCTCTCAGGGAGATATCTGTACACTGACTGGTGTCTCTCAGTCCCCTCTCTCTCTCAGGGAGATATCTGTACACTGACTGGTGTCTCTCAGTCCCCTCTCTCTCTCAGGGAGATATCTGTACACTGACTGGTCTCTCTCAGTCCCCTGTCTCAGGGAGATATCTGTACACTGACTGTTGTCTCTCAGTCCCCTCTCTCTCTCAGGGAGATATCTGTACACTGACTGGTGTCTCTCAGTCCCCTCTCTCTCTCAGGGAGATATCTGTACACTGACTGGTGTCTCTCAGTCCCCACTCCCTCAGGGAGATATCTGTACACTGACTGGTGTGTCTCAGTCCCCTCTCTCTCTCAGGGAGATATCTGTACACTGACTGGTGTCTCTCAGTCCCCTCTCTCTCTCAGGGAGATATCTGTGCACTGACTGGTGTGTCTCAGTCCCCTCTCTCTCAGGGAGATATCTGTACACTGACTGGTGTCTCTCAGTCCCCTCTCTCTCTCTCAGGGAGATATCTGTACACTGACTGGTGTCTCTCCGTCCCCTCTCTCTCTCTCCGGGAGATATCTGTACACTGACTGGTGTCTCTCAGTCCCCTCTCTCTCTCTCAGGGAGATATCTGTACACTGACTGGTGTCTCTCAGTCCCCTCTCTCTCCCTCAGGGAGACATCTGTACACTGACTGGTGTCTCTCCGTCCCCTCTCTCTCTTTCCGGGAGATATCTGTACACTGACTGGTGTCTCTCAGTGCCCCCTCTCTCAGGGAGATATCTGTACACTGTCTGGTGTCTCTCAGTCCCCTCTCTCTCAGGGAGATATCTGTACACTGACTGGTGTCTCTCAGTCCCCTCTCTCTCCCTGAGGGAGATATCTGTCCACTGACTGGTGTCTCTCCGTCCCCTCTCTCTCTCTCAGGGAGATATCTGTACACTGCCTGGCGTCTCTCAGTAACCTCTCTCTCCCTCAGGGAGATATCTGTACACTGACTGGTGTGTCTCAGTCCCCTCTCTCTCAGGGAGATATCTGTACCCTGACTGGTGTCTCTCCGTCCCCTCTCTCTCTCAGGGAGATATCTGTACACTGACTGGTGTCTCTCCGTCCCCTATCTCAGGGAGATATCTGTACACTGACTGGTGTCTCTCAATCCCCACTCCATCAGGGAGATATCTGTACACTGATTGCGTCTCTCAGTCCCCTCTCTCTCTCAGGGAGATATCTGTACACTGACTGGTGTCTCTCAGTCCCCCCTCTCTCAGGGAGATATCTGTACACTGACTGGTGTCTCTCAGTCCCCTCTCTCTCCCTGAGGGAGATATCTGTACACTGACTGGTGTCTCTCAGTCCCCTCTCTCTCTCTCTCAGGGAGATATCTGTACACTGACTGGTGTCTCTCAGTCCACTGTCTCTCAGGGAGATATCTGTACACTGACTGGTGTCTCTCAGTCCCCTCTCTCTCTCAGGGTGATATCTGTACACTGACTGGTGTCTCTCAGTCCCCTCTCTCTCAGGGTGATATCTGTACACTGACTGGTGTCTCTCAGTCCCCTCTCTCTCTCTCAGGGAGATATCTGTACACTGACTGGTGTCTCTCACTCCCCTCTCTCTCTCAGGGAGATATCTGTACACTGACTGGTGTCTCTCAGACCCCTTTCCCTCAGGGAGATATCTGTACACTGACTGGTGTCTCTCAGTCCCCTCTCTCTCTCTCAGGGAGATATCTGTACACTGACTGGTGTCTCTCAGTACCCCCTCTCTCTCTCAGGGAGATATCTGTACACTGACTGGTGTCTCTCAGTCCCCTCTCTCTCAGGGAGATATCTGTACACTGACTGGTGTCTCTCAGTCCCCTCTCTCTCCCTCAGGGAGATATCTGTACACTGACCGGTGTCTCTCAGTACCCTCTCCCTCCGGGAGATATCTGTACACTGACTGGTGTCTCTCAGTAGCCCCTCCCTCAGGGAGATATCTGCACACTGACTGGTGTCTCTCAGTCCCCTCTCTCTCTCAGAGAGATATCTGTACACTGACTGATGTCTCTCAGTCCCCTCTCTCTCTCAGGGAGATATCTGTACACTGACTGGTGTCTCTCAGTCCCCTCTCTCTCTCTCAGGGAGATATCTGTACACTGACTGGTGTCTCTCAGTCCCCTATCTCAGGGAGATAATAGACAATAGACAATAGATGCAGGAGTAGGCCATTCTGCCCTTCGAGCCTGCACCGCCATTCAATATGATCATGGCTGATCATTCCTAATCAGTATCCTGTTCCAGCCTTATCTCCATACCCCTTGACTCCACTACCTTTAAGAGCTCTATCCAATTCTTTCTTAAAAGAATCCAGAGACTGGGCCTCCACTGCCCTCTGGTGCAGAGCATTCCACACAGCCACCACTCTCTGGGTGAAGTAGTTTCTCCTCATCTCTGTCCTAAATGGTCTACCCCGTATTTTTAAGCTGTGTCCTCTGGTTCGGCACTCCCCCATCAACGGAAATATGTTCCCTCCTGCCAGAGTGTCCAGTCCTTTCATAAGCCTATATGTTTCAATCAGACCCCCTCTCAGTCTTCTAAACTCAAGGGTATACAAGCCCAGTCGCTTCAGTCTTTCTGTGTAAGGCAATCCTGCCATTCCAGGAATTGACCTCGTGAACCTACGCTGCACTCCCTCAATAGCCAGAATGTCTTTCCTCAAATTTGGAGACCAGAACTGTACACAGTACTCCAGGTGTGGACTCACCAGGGTCCTGTACAGCTGCAGAAGCACCTCTTTGCTTCTATACTCAATCCCTCTTGTTATGAAGGCCAGCATGCTATTAGCCTTCTTCACGACCTGCTGTACCTGCATGCTTGCCTTCATTGACTGGTGTACAAGAACACCCAGATCTCTCTGAACAGCCCCTTCACCTAATTTGATACCATTGAGGTAGTAATCTGCCTTCCTGTTCTTGCCACCAAAGTGGATAACCAGACATTTATCCACATTAAACTGCATCTGCCATGCATCTGCCCACTCACCTAACTTGTCCAGGTCACCCTGTAATCCCCTAACATCCTCATCACATTTCACCCTACCACCGAGCTTTGTGTCATCAGCAAATTTGCTAATGTTATTGCTGATACCATCTTCTATATCATTTACACTGTACACTGACTGGTCTCTCTCTGTCCCCTTTCTCAGGGAGATATCTGTACACTGACTGGTGTCTCTCAGTCCCCTCTCTCAGGGAGAAATCTGTACACTGACTGGTGTCTCTCAGTCCCCTCTCTCAGGGAGATATCTGTACACTGACTGGTGTCTCTCAGTCCCCCCTCTCTCTCTCAGGGAGATATCTGTACACTGACTGGTGTCTCTCAGTCCCCTCTCTCAGGGAGATATCTGTACACTGACTGGTGTCTCTCAGTCCCCTCTCTCTCTCAGGGAGATATCTGCACACTGACTGGTGTCTCTCAGTCCCCCCTCTCTCTCTCAGGGAGATATCTGTACACTGACTGGTGTCTCTCAGTCCCCTCTCTCAGGGAGATATCTGTACACTGACTGGTGTCTCTCAGTCCCCCCTCTCTCTCTCAGGGAGATATCTGTACACTGACTGGTGTCTCTCAGTCCCCTATCTCAGGGAGATATCTGTGCACTGACTGGTCTCTCTCAGTCCCCTCTCTCTCTCAGGGAGATATCTGTACACTGACTGGTGTCTCTCAGTCCCCTCTCTCTCTCATGGAGATATCTGTACACTGACTGGTGTCTCTCAGTCCCCTCTCTCTCTCAGGGAGATATCTGTACACTGACTGGTCTCTCTCAGTCCCCTGTCTCAGGGAGATATCTGTACACTGACTGGTCTCTCTCAGTCCCCTGTCTCAGGGAGATATCTGTACACTGACTGGCCTCTCTCAGTCCCCTCTCTCTCTCAGGGAGATATCTGTACACTGACTGGTGTCTCTCAGTCCCCTCTCTCTCTCAGGGAGATATCTGTACACTGACTGGTGTCTCTCAGTCCCCTCTCTCAGGGAGATATCTGTACACTGACTGGTGTCTCTCCGTCCCCTCTCTCTCTCTCCGGGAGATATCTGTACACAGACTGGTGTCTCTCAGTCCCCCCTCTCTCTCAGCGACATATCTGTACACTGACTGGTGTCTCTCAGTACCCTCTCTCTCTCTCAGGGAGATATCTGTGCACTGACTGGTGTCTCTCAGTCTCCCCTCTCTCTCTCAGGGAGATATCTGTACACTGACTGGTGTCTCTCAGTCCCCTCTCTCTCTCTCAGGGAGATATCTGTACACTGACTGGTGTCTCTCAGTCCCCTCTCTCTCCCTCAGGGAGACATCTGTACACTGACTGGTGTCTCTCCGTCCCCTCTCTCTCTTTCCGGGAGATATCTGTACACTGACTGGTGTCTCTCAGTGCCCCCTCTCTCAGGGAGATATCTGTACACTGTCTGGTGTCTCTCAGTACCCTCTCTCTCCCTGAGGGAGATATCTGTCCACTGACTGGTGTCTCTCCGTCCCCTCTCTGTCTCTCAGGGAGATATCTGTACACTGCCTGGCGCCTCTCAGTAACCTCTCTCTCCCTCAGGGAGATATCTGTACACTGACTGGTGTGTCTCAGTCCTCTCTCTCTCAGGGAGATATCTGTACACTGACTGGTGTCTCTCAGTCCCCTCTCTCTCTCAGGGAGATATCTGTACACTGACTGGTGTCTCTCAGTCCCCTCTCTCTCTCAGGGAGATATCTGTACACTGACTGGTGTCTCTCAGTCCCCTCTCTCTCTCATGGAGATATCTGTACACTGACTGGTGTCTCTCAGTCCCCTCTCTCTCTCAGGGAGATATCTGTACACTGACTGGTCTCTCTCAGTCCCCTGTCTCAGGGAGATATCTGTACACTGACTGGTCTCTCTCAGTCCCCTGTCTCAGGGAGATATCTGTACACTGACTGGCCTCTCTCAGTCCCCTCTCTCTCTCAGGGAGATATCTGTACACTGACTGGTGTCTCTCAGTCCCCTCTCTCTCTCAGGGAGATATCTGTACACTGACTGGTGTCTCTCAGTCCCCTCTCTCAGGGAGATATCTGTACACTGACTGGTCTCTCTCAGTCCCCTCTCCCTCAGGGAGATATCTGTGCACTGACTGGTGTGTCTCAGTCCCCTCTCTCTCAGGGAGATATCTGTACCCTGACTGGTGTCTCTCAGTCCCCTCTCTCTCCCTCAGGGAGACATCTGTACACTGACTGGTGTCTCTCAGTCCCCTCTCTCTCTCTCAGGGAGATATCTGTACACTGACTGGTCTCTCTCAGTCCCCTCTCTCTCTCAGGGAGATATCTGTACACTGACTGGTGTCTCTCAGTGCCCCCTCTCTCAGGGAGATATCTGTACACTGTCTGGTGTCTCTCAGTACCCTCTCTCTCCCTGAGGGAGATATCTGTCCACTGACTGGTGTCTCTCCGTCCCCTCTCTCTCTCTCAGGGAGATATCTGTACACTGCCTGGCGTCTCTCAGTAACCTCTCTCTCCCTCAGGGAGATATCTGTACACTGACTGGTGTGTCTCAGTCCCCTCTCTCTCAGGGAGATATCTGTACCCTGACTGGTGTCTCTCCGTCCCCTCTCTCTCTCAGGGAGATATCTGTACACTGACTGGTGTCTCTCCGTCCCCTATCTCAGGGAGATATCTGTACACTGACTGGTGTCTCTCAATCCCCACTCCATCAGGGAGATATCTGTACACTGATTGCGTCTCTCAGTCCCCTCTCTCCCTCAGGGAGATATCTGTACACTGACTGGTGTCTCTCAGTCCCCCCTCTCTCAGGGAGATATCTGTACACTGACTGGTGTCTCTCAGTCCCCTCTCTCTCCCTGAGGGAGATATCTGTACACTGACTGGGGTCTCTCAGACCCCTCTCTCTCAGGGAGATATCTGTACACCGACTGGTGTCTCTCAGTCCCCTCTCTCTCTCTCAGGGAGATATCTGTACACTGACTGGTGTCTCTCAGTCCACTCTCTCTCAGGGAGATATCTGTACACTGACTGGTGTCTCTCAGTCCCCTCTCTCTCTCAGGGTGATATCTGTACACTGACTGGTGTCTCTCAGTCCCGTCTCTCCCAGGGTGATATCTGTACACTGACTGGTGTCTCTCAGTCCCCTCTCTCTCTCTCAGGGAGATATCTGTACACTGACTGGTGTCTCTCACTCCCCTCTCTCTCTCAGGGAGATATCTGTACACTGACTGGTGTCTCTCAGACGCCTTTCCCTCAGGGAGATATCTGTACACTGACTGGTGTCTCTCAGTCCCCTCTCTCTCTCAGGGAGATATCTGTACACTGACTGGTGTCTTTCAGTCCCCCCTCTCAGGGAGATATCTGTACACTGACTGGTGTCTCTCAGTCCCCTCTCTCAGGGAGATAGCTGTACACTGACTGGTGTCTCTCAGTCCCCCCTCTCTCTCTCAGGGAGATATCTGTACACTGTCTGGTGTCTCTCAGTACCCTCTCCCTCAGGGAGATATCTGTACACTGACTGGTGTCTCTCAGTCCCCTCTCTCTCCCTCAGGGAGATATCTGTACACTGACTGGTGTCTCTCAGTCCCCAATCTCAGGGAGACATCTGTACACTGACTGGTCTCTCTCAGTCCCCAATCTCAGGGAGATATCTGTACACTGACTGCTCTCTCTCAGTCCCCTATCTCAGGGAGATATCTGAACACGGACTGGTGTCTCTCAGTCCCCTCTCTCAGGGAGATATCTGTACACTGACCGGTGTATCTCAGTACCCTCTCCCTCCGGGTGATATCTGTACACTGACGGGTGTCTCTCAGTAGCCCCTCCCTCAGGGAGATATCTGTACACTGACTGGTCTCTCTCAGTCCCCTCTCTCTCTCAGGGAGATATCTGTACACTGACTGGTGTCTCTCAGTCCCCTCTCTCTCTCAGGGAGATATCTGTACCCTGACTGGTGTCTCTCAGTCCCCTCTCTCTCTCAGGGAGATATCTGTACACTGACTGGTGTCTCTCAGTCCCCTATCTCAGGGAGATATCTGTACACTGACTGGTCTCTCTCAGTCCCCTATCTCAAGGAGATATCTGCACACTGACTGGTGTCTCTCAGTCCCCTCTCTCAGGGAGAAATCTGTACACTGACTGGTGTCTCTCAGTCCCCTATCTCAGGGAGATATCTGTGCACTGACTGGTCTCTCTCAGTCCCCTCTCTCAGGGAGATATCTGTACACTGACTGGTGTCTCTCAGTCCCCTATCTCAGGGAGATATCTGTGCACTGACTGGTCTCTCTCAGTCCCCTCTCTCTCTGAGGGAGATATCTGTACACTGACTGGTGTCTCTCAGTCCCCTCTCTCTCTCAGGGAGATATCTGTACACTGACTGGTGTCTCTCAGTCCCCTCTCTCTCTCAGGGAGATATCTGTACACTGACTGGTGTCTCTCAGTCCCCTCTCTCTCTCAGGGAGATATCTGTACACTGACTGGTGTCTCTCAGTCCCCTCTCTCTCTCAGGGAGATATCTGTACACTGACTGGTGTCTCTCAGTCCCCTCTCTCTCTCATGGAGATATCTGTACACTGACTGGTGTCTCTCAGTCCCCTCTCTCTCTCAGGGAGATATCTGTACACTGACTGGTCTCTCTCAGTCCCCTGTCTCAGGGAGATATCTGTGTACTGACTGGCCTCTCTCAGTCCCCTCTCTCTCTCAGGGAGATATCTGTACACTGACTGGTGTCTCTCAGTCCCCTCTCTCTCTCAGGGTGATATCTGTACACTGACTGGTGTCTCTCAGTCCCCTCTCTCAGGGAGATATCTGTACACTGACTGGTCTCTCTCAGTCCCCTCTCCCTCAGGGAGATATCTGTGCACTGACTGGTGTCTCTCACTCCCCTCTCTCTCTCTCAGGGAGATATCTGTACACTGACTGGTGTCTCTCAGTCCCCTCTCTCTCCCTCAGGGAGACATCTGTACACTGACTGGTGTCTCTCCGTCCCCTCTCTCTCTTTCCGGGAGATATCTGTACACTGACTGGTGTCTCTCAGTGCCCCCTCTCTCAGGGAGATATCTGTACACTGTCTGGTGTCTCTCAGTACCCTCTCTCTCCCTGAGGGAGATATCTGTCCACTGACTGGTGTCTCTCCGTCCCCTCTCTCTCTCTCCGGAAGATATCTGTACACTGACTGGTGTCTCTCAGTCCCCCCTCTCTCAGGGAGATATCTGTACACTGCCTGGCGTCTCTCAGTAACCTCTCTCTCCCTCAGGGAGATATCTGTACACTGACTGGTGTGTCTCAGTCCCCTCTCTCTCAGGGAGATATCTGTACCCAGACTGGTGTCTCTCCGTCCCCTCTCTCTCTCAGGGAGATATCTGTACACTGACTGGTGTCTCTCCGTCCCCTATCTCAGGGAGATATCTGTACACTGACTGGCGTCTCTCAATCCCCACTCCATCAGGGAGATATCTGTACACTGATTGCGTCTCTCAGTCCCCTCTCTCTCTCAGGAAGATATCTGAACACTGACTGGTGTCTCTCAGTCCCCTCTCTCTCAGGGAGATATCTGTACACTGACTGGTGTCTCTCAGTCCCCTCTCTCTCCCTGAGGGAGATATCTGTACACTGACTGGGGTCTCTCAGACCCCTCTCTCTCAGGGAGATATCTGTACACTGACTGGTGTCTCTCAGTCCTCTCTCTCTCTCTCAGGGAGATATCTGTACACTGATTGGAGTCGCTCAGTCCCCTCTCTCTCTCTCAGGGTGATATCTGTACACTGACTGGTGTCTCTCAGTCACCTCTCTCTATCTCTCAGGGAGATATCTGTTCACTGATTGGTGTCTCTCAGTCCCCTCTCTCTCTCTCAGGGAGATATCTGTACACTGACTGGTGTCTCTCAGTCCACTCTCTCTCAGGGAGATATCTGTACACTGACTGGTGTCTCTCAGTCCCCTCTCTCTCTCAGGGTGATATCTGTACACTGACTGGTGTCTCTCAGTCCCCTCTCTCTCAGGGTGATATCTGTACACTGACTGGTGTCTCTCAGTCCCCTCTCTCTCTCTCAGGGAGATATCTGTACACTGACTGGTGTCTCTCACTCCCCTCTCTCTCTCAGGGTGATATCTGTACACTGACTGGTGTCTCTCAGTCCCCTCTCTCTCAGGGTGATATCTGTACACAGACTGGTGTCTCTCAGTCCCCTCTCTCTCAGGGTGATATCTGTACACTGACTGGTGTCTCTCAGTCCCCTCTCTCTCAGGGTGATATCTGTACACAGACTGGTGTCTCTCAGTCCCCTCTCTCTCTCTCAGGGAGATATCTGTACACTGACTGGTGTCTCTCAGACCCCTCTCTCTCTCAGGGAGATATCTGTATACTGACTGGTGTCTCTCAGTCCCCCCTCTCTCAGGGAGATATCTGTACACTGACTGGTGTCTCTCAGACCCCTCTCCCTCAGGGAGATATCTGTACACTGACTGGTGTGTCTCAGTCCCCTCTCTCTCAGGGAGATATCTGTACCCTGACTGGTGTCTCTCAGTCCCCTCTCTCTCTCAGGGAGATATCTGTACCCTGACTGGTGTCTCTCAGTCCCCTCTCTCCCTCAGGGAGATATCTGTACACTGACTGGTGTCTCTCAGTCCCCTATCTCAGGGAGATATCTGTGCACTGACTGGTCTCTCTCAGTACCCGATATCAGGGAGATATCTGTACACTGACTGGTGTCTCTCAGTCCCCTATCTCAGGGAGATATCTGTACACTGACTGGGGTCTCTCAGTCCCCTCTCTCAGGGAGATATCTGTACACTGACTGGTCTCTCTCAGTCCCCTCTCTCCCTCAGGGAGATATCTGTTCACTGACTGGTGTCTCTCAGTCCCCTATCTCAGGGAGATATCTGTACACTGACTGGTGTCTCTCAGTCCCCTCTCTCTCAGGGAGATATCTGTACACTGACTGGTCTCTCTCAGTACCCTATATCAGGGAGATATCTGTACACTGACTGGTGTCTCTCAGTCCACTCTCTCTCAGGGAGATATCTGTACACTGACTGGTGTGTCTCAGTCCCCTCTCTCTCAGGGAGATATCTGTACCCTGACTGGTGTCTCTCAGTCCCCTCTCTCTCTCAGGGAGATATGTGTACCCTGACTGGTGTCTCTCAGTCCCCTCTCTCCCTCAGGGAGATATCTGTACACTGACTGGTGTCTCTCAGTCCCCTATCTCAGGGAGATATCTGTACACTGACTGGTGTCTCTCAGTCCCCTATCTCAGGGAGATATCTGTACACTGACTGGTGTCTCTCAGTCCCCTCTCTCTCAGGGAGATATCTGTACAATGACTGGTGTCTCTCAGTCCCCTCTCTCTCTCTCAGGGAGATATCTGTACACTGACAGGTGTCTCTCAGTCCCCCCTCTCTCTCTCTCAGGGAGATATCTGTACACTGACTGGTGTCTCTCAGTCCCCTCTCCCTCAGGGAGATATCTGTACACTGACTGGTGTCTCTCAGTCCCCTCTCTCTCTCTCAGGGAGATATCTGTACACTGACTGGTGTCTCTCTGTCCCCTCTCTCTCTTAGCAGATATCAGTACACTGACTGGTGTCTCTCAGTCCCCCCTCTCTCTCACAGGGAGATATCTGTACACTGACTGGTGTCTCTCAGTCCACTATCTCAGGGAGATATCTGTACACTGACTGGTGTCTCTCAGTCCCCTCTCTCTCTCTCTCTCAGGGAGATATCTGTACACTGATTGGCGTCTCTCAGTCCCCTCTCTCTCTCTCAGGGTGATATCTGTACACTGACTGGTGTCTCTCAGTCCCCTCTCTCTCTCTCAGGGAGATATCTGTACACTGACTGGCGTCTGTCAGTCCCCTCTCTCTCTCTCAGGGAGATATCTGTACACTGATTGGGGTGTCTCAGTCCCCTCTCTCTCTCTCAGGGAGATATCTGTACACTGACTGGTGTCTCTCAGTCCACTCTCTCTCAGGGAGATATCTGTACACTGACTGGTGTCTCTCAGTCCCCTCTCTCTCAGGGTGATATCTGTACACTGACTGGTGTCTCTCAGTCCCCTCTCTCTCTCTCAGGGAGATATCTGTACACTGACTGGTGTCTCTCACTCCCCTCTCTCTCTCTCAGGGAGATATCTGTACACTGATTGGGGTGTCTCAGTCCCCTCTCTCTCTCTCAGGGAGATATCTGTACACTGACTGGTGTCTCTCAGACCCCTTTCCCTCAGGGAGATATCTGTACACTGACTGGTGTCTCTCAGTCCCCTCTCTCTCTCAGGGAGATATCTGTACACTGACTGGTGTCTTTCAGTCCCCCCTCTCAGGGAGATATCTGTACACTGACTGGTGTCTCTCAGTCCCCTCTCTCAGGGAGACAGCTGTACACTGACTGGTGTCTCTCAGTCCCCCCTCTCTCTCTCAGGGAGATATCTGTACACTGACTGGTGTCTCTCAGTCCCCTCTCTCTCAGGGTGATATCTGTACACTGACTGGTGTCTCTCAGTCCCCTCTCTCTCTCAGGTAGATATCTGTACACTGACTGGTGTCTCTCAGTCCCCCCTCTCTCTCAAGGAGATATCTGTACACTGACTGGTGTCTCACAGTCCCCTCTCTCTCTCAGGGAGATATCTGTACACTGACTGGTGTCTCTCAGTCCCCTCTCTCTCTCTTCGGGAGATATCTGTACACTGACTGGTCTCTCTCAGTCCCCTCTCCCTCAGGGAGATATCTGTACACTGACTGGTGTCTCTCAGTCCCCTCTCTCTCAGGGAGATATCTGTACACTGACTGGTGTCTCTCCGTCCCCTCTCTCTCAGGGAGATATCTGTACACTGACTGGTGTCTCTCAGTCCCCTCTCTCTCTCATGGAGATATCTGTACACTGACTGGTGTCTCTCAGTCCCCTCTCTCTC
Source organism: Chiloscyllium punctatum (assembly GCF_047496795.1). NCBI lineage: Eukaryota > Metazoa > Chordata > Chondrichthyes > Orectolobiformes > Hemiscylliidae > Chiloscyllium > Chiloscyllium punctatum. The sequence continues at coordinate 75,089 of NW_027310069.1, forward strand.
TCAGGGAGATATCTGTACACTGACTGGTCTCTCTCAGTCCCCTGTCTCAGGGAGATATCTGTACACTGACTGGCCTCTCTCAGTCCCCTCTCTCTCTCAGGGAGATATCTGTACACTGACTGGTGTCTCTCAGTCCCCTCTCTCTCTCAGGGTGATATCTGTACACTGACTGGTGTCTCTCAGTCCCCTCTCTCAGGGAGATATCTGTACACTGACTGGTCTCTCTCAGTCCCCTCTCCCTCAGGGAGATATCTGTGCACTGACTGGTGTCTCTCACTCCCCTCTCTCTCTCTCAGGGAGATATCTGTACACTGACTGGTGTCTCTCAGTCCCCTCTCTCTCCCTCAGGGAGACATCTGTACACTGACTGGTGTCTCTCCGTCCCCTCTCTCTCTTTCCGGGAGATATCTGTACACTGACTGGTGTCTCTCAGTGCCCCCTCTCTCAGGGAGATATCTGTACACTGTCTGGTGTCTCTCAGTACCCTCTCTCTCCCTGAGGGAGATATCTGTCCACTGACTGGTGTCTCTCCGTCCCCTCTCTCTCTCTCCGGAAGATATCTGTACACTGACTGGTGTCTCTCAGTCCCCCCTCTCTCAGGGAGATATCTGTACACTGACTGGCGTCTCTCAATCCCCACTCCATCAGGGAGATATCTGTACACTGATTGCGTCTCTCAGTCCCCTCTCTCTCTCAGGAAGATATCTGAACACTGACTGGTGTCTCTCAGTCCCCTCTCTCTCACTGAGGGAGATATCTGTACACTGACTGGGGTCTCTCAGACCCCTCTCTCTCAGGGAGATATCTGTACACTGACTGGTGTCTCTCAGTCCTCTCTCTCTCTCTCAGGGAGATATCTGTACACTGATTGGAGTCGCTCAGTCCCCTCTCTCTCTCTCAGGGTGATATCTGTACACTGACTGGTGTCTCTCAGTCACCTCTCTCTCTCTCTCAGGGAGATATCTGTTCACTGATTGGTGTCTCTCAGTCCCCTCTCTCTCTCTCAGGGAGATATCTGTACACTGACTGGTGTCTCTCAGTCCACTCTCTCTCAGGGAGATATCTGTACACTGACTGGTGTCTCTCAGTCCCCTCTCTCTCTCAGGGTGATATCTGTACACTGACTGGAGTCTCTCAGTCCCCTCTCTCTCAGGGTGATATCTGTACACAGACTGGTGTCTCTCAGTCCCCTCTCTCTCTCTCAGGGAGATATCTGTACACTGACTGGTGTCTCTCACTCCCCTCTCTCTCTCAGGGAGATATCTGTACACTGACTGGTGTCTCTCAGTCCCCTCTCTCTCAGGGAGATATCTGTACACTGACTGGTGTCTCTCAGTCCCCTCTCTCTCTCAGGGAGATATCTGTACACTGACTGGTGTCTCTCAGACCCCTCTCCCTCAGGGAGATATCTGTACACTGACTGGTGTGTCTCAGTCCCCTCTCTCTCAGGGAGATATCTGTACCCTGACTGGTGTCTCTCAGTCCCCTCTCTCTCTCAGGGAGATATCTGTACCCTGACTGGTGTCTCTCAGTCCCCTCTCTCCCTCAGGGAGATATCTGTACACTGACTGGTGTCTCTCAGTCCCCTATCTCAGGGAGATATCAGTACACTGACTGGTGTCTCTCAGACCCCTCTCTCTCAGGGAGATATCTGTACACTGACTGGTCTCTCTCAGTACCCTATATCAGGGAGATATCTGTACACTGACTGGTGTCTCTCAGTCCCCTATCTCAGGGAGATATCTGTACACTGACTGGGGTCTCTCAGTCCCCTCTCTCAGGGAGATATCTGTACACTGACTGGTCTCTCTCAGTCCCCTCTCTCCCTCAGGGAGATATCTGTACACTGACTGGTGTCTCTCAGTCCCCTATCTCAGGGAGATATCTGTACACTGACTGGTGTCTCTCAGTCCCCTCTCTCTCAGGGAGATATCTGTACACTGACTGGTCTCTCTCAGTACCCTATATCAGGGAGATATCTGTACACTGACTGGTGTCTCTCAGTCCCCTATCTCAGGGAGATATCTGTACACTGACTGGGGTCTCTCAGTCCCCTCTCTCAGGGAGATATCTGTACCCTGACTGGTGTCTCTCAGTCCCCTCTCTCCCTCAGGGACATATCTGTACACTGACTGGGGTCTCTCAGTCCCCTCTCTCAGGGAGATATCTGTACACTGACTGGTGTCTCTCAGTCCCCTCTCTCTCAGGGAGATATCTGTACACTGACTGGTCTCTCTCAGTACCCTATATCAGGGAGATATCTGTACACTGACTGGTGTCTCTCAGTCCCCTATCTCAGGGAGATATCTGTACACTGACTGGGGTCTCTCAGTCCCCTCTCAGGGAGATATCTGTCCACTGACTGGTCTCTCTCAGTCCCCTCTCCCTCAGGGAGATATCTGTACACTGACTGGTGTCTCTCAGTCCACTCTCTCTCAGGGAGATATCTGTACACTGACTGGTGTGTCTCAGTCCCCTCTCTCTCAGGGAGATATCTGTACCCTGACTGGTGTCTCTCAGTCCCCTCTCTCTCTCAGGGAGATATGTGTACCCTGACTGGTGTCTCTCAGTCCCCTCTCTCCCTCAGGGAAATATCTGTACACTGACTGGTGTCTCTCAGTCCCCTATCTCAGGGAGATATCTGTACACTGACTGGTGTCTCTCAGTCCCCTCTCTCTCAGGGAGATATCTGTACACTGACTGGTGTCTCTCAGTCCCCTCTCTCTCTCTCAGGGAGATATCTGTACACTGACAGGTGTCTCTCAGTCCCCCCTCTCTCTCTCTCAGGGAGATATCTGTACACTGACTGGTGTCTCTCAGTCCCCTCTCCCTCAGGGAGATATCTGTACACTGACTGGTGTCTCTCAGTCCCCTCTCTCTCTCTCAGGGAGATATCTGTACACTGACTGGTGTCTCTCAGTCCCCTCTCTCTCTTAGCAGATATCAGGACACTGACTGGTGTCTCTCAGTCCCCCCTCTCTCTCACAGGGAGATATCTGTACACTGACTGGTGTCTCTCAGTCCACTATCTCAGGGAGATATCTGTACACTGACTGGTGTCTCTCAGTCCCCTCTCTCTCTCTCTCTCAGGGAGATATCTGTACACTGATTGGCGTCTCTCAGTCCCCTCTCTCTCTCTCAGGGAGATATCTGTACACTGACTGGCGTCTGTCAGTCCCCTCTCTCTCTCTCAGGGAGATATCTGTACACTGATTGGGGTGTCTCAGTCCCCTCTCTCTCTCTCAGGGAGATATCTGTACACTGACTGGTGTCTCTCAGTCCACTCTCTCTCAGGGAGATATCTGTACACTGACTGGTGTCTCTCAGTCCCCTCTCTCTCAGGGTGATATCTGTACACTGACTGGTGTCTCTCAGTCCCCTCTCTCTCTCTCAGGGAGATATCTGTACACTGACTGGTGTCTCTCACTCCCCTCTCTCTCTCAGGGAGATATCTGTACACTGACTGGTGTCTCTCAGACCCCTTTCCCTCAGGGAGATATCTGTACACTGACTGGTGTCTCTCAGTCCCCTCTCTCTCTCAGGGAGATATCTGTACACTGACTGGTGTCTTTCAGTCCCCCCTCTCAGGGAGATATCTGTACACTGACTGGTGTCTCTCAGTCCCCTCTCTCAGGGAGATAGCTGTACACTGACTGGTGTCTCTCAGTCCCCCCTCTCTCTCTCAGGGAGATATCTGTACACTGACTGGTGTCTCTCAGTCCCCTCTCTCTCAGGGTGATATCTGTACACTGACTGGTGTCTCTCAGTCCCCTCTCTCTCTCAGGGAGATATCTGTACACTGACTGGTGTCTCTCAGTCCCCCCTCTCTCTCAAGGAGATATCTGTACACTGACTGGTGTCTCACAGTCCCCTCTCTCTCTCAGGGAGATATCTGTACACTGACTGGTGTCTCTCAGTCCCCTCTCTCTCTCTTCGGGAGATATCTGTACACTGACTGGTCTCTCTCAGTCCCCTCTCCCTCAGGGAGATATCTGTACACTGACTGGTGTCTCTCAGTCCCCTCTCTCTCAGGGAGATATCTGTACACTGACTGGTGTCTCTCCGTCCCCTCTCTCTCAGGGAGATATCTGTACCCTGACTGGTGTCTCTCAGTCCCCTCTCTCTCTCAGGGAGATATCTGTACACTGACTGGTGTCTCTCAGTCCCCTATCTCAGGGAGATATCTGTACACTGACTGGTGTCTCTCAGTCCCCTCTCTCAGGGAGATATCTGTACACTGACTGGTCTCTCTCAGTCCCCTCTCTCTCTCAGGGAGATATCTGTACACTGACTGGTGTCTCCCAGTCCCCTCTCTCTCCCAGGGAGATATCTGTACCCTGACTGGTGTCTCTCATTCCCATTTCTCTCTCAGGGAGATATCTGTACACTGACTGGTGTCTCTCAGTCCCCTATCTCAGGGAGATATCTGTACACTGACTGGTCTCTCTCAGTCCCCTATCTCAGGGAGATGTCTGTACACTGACTGGTCTCTCTCTGTCCCCTATCTCAGGGAGATATCTGTGCACTGACTGGTCTCTCTCAGTCCCCTCTCTCAGGGAGATATCTGTACACTGACTGGTGTCTCTCAGTCCCCTATCTCAGGGAGATATCTGTACACTGACTGGTCTCTCTCAGTACCCTATCTCGGGGAGATATCTGTACACTGACTGGTGTCTCACAGTCCCCTATCTCAGGGTGATATCTGTACACTGACTGGTGTCTCTCAGTCCCGTCTCTCTCAGGGAGATATCTGTACACTGACTGGTGTCTCTCAGTCCTCTCTCTCTCTCTCTCAGGGAGATATCTGTACACTGACTGGTGTCTCTCAGTCCCCTCTCTCTCTCAGGGAGATATCTGTACCCTGACTGGTGTCTCTCAGTCCCCTCTCTCTCTCAGGGAGATATCTGTACACTGACTGGTGTCTCTCAGTCCCCTGTCTCAGGGAGATATCTGTACACTGACTGGTGTCGCTCAGTCCCCTCTTTCTCTCAGGGAGATATCTGTACCCTGACTGGTGTCTCTCAGTCCCCTCTCTCTCTCAGGGAGATATCTGTACACTGACTGGTGTCTCTCAGTCCCCTGTCTCAGGGAGATATCTGTACACTGACTGGTTCTCTCAGTCCCCTATCTCAGGGAGATATCTGTACACTGACTGGTCTCTCTCAGTCCCCTATCTCAGGGAGATATCTGTACAGTGATTGGTGTCTCTCAGTCCCCTCTCTCTCAGGGAGATATCTGTACACTGACTGGTGTCTCCCAGTCCCCTCTCAGTCCCTCAGGGAGATATCTGTACACTGACTGGTGTCTCTCAGTCCCCTCTCTCTCTCTTAGGGAGATATCTGTACACTGACTGGTCTCTCTCAGTCCCCTCTCTCTCAGGGAGATATCTGTACACTGACTGGTGTCTCTCCGTCCCCTCTCTCTCTCAGGGAGATATCTGTACACTGACTGGTGTCTCTCAGTCTCCTATCTCAGGGAGATATCTGTACACTGACTGGTTCTCTCAGTCCCCTATCTCAGGGAGATATCTGTACACTGACTGGTCTCTCCCAGTACCCTATCTCAGGGAGATATCTGTACACTGACCGGTGTCTCTCAGTCCCCTCTCTCAGGGAGATATCTGTACACTGACTGGTCTCTCTCAGTCCCCTCTCTCTCAGGGAGATATCGGTACACTGACTGGTGTCTCTCAGTCCCCTCTCTCTCAGGGAGATATCTGTACACTGACTGGTGTCTCTCAGTCCCCTCTCTCTCTCAGGGAGATATCTGTACACTGACTGGTCTCTCTCAGTCCCCTCTCTCTCTCAGGGAGATATCTGTACACTGACTGGTGTCTCTCAGTCCCCTCTCTCTCTCAGGGAGATATCTGTACACTGACTGGTGTCTCTCAGTCCCCTCTCCCTCAGGGAGATATCTGTACACTGACTGGTCTCTCTCAGTCCCCTCTCTCTCTCAGGGAGATATCTGTACACTGACTGGTGTCTCACAGTCCCCTATCTCAGGGAGATATCTGTACACTGACTGGTCTCTCTCTGTCCCCTATCTCAGGGAGATATCTGTGCACTGACTGGTCTCTCTCAGTCCCCTCTCTCAGGGAGATATCTGTACACTGACTGGTGTCTCTCAGTCCCCTATCTCAGGGAGATATCTGTACACTGACTGGTCTCTCTCAGTACCCGATATCAGGGAGATATCTGTACACTGACTGGTCTCTCTCAGTCCCCTATCTCAGGGAGATATCTGTACACTGACTGGTGTCTCTCAGTCCCCTCTCTCAGGGAGATATCTGTACACTGACTGGTGTCTCTCAGTCCCCTCTCTCTCTCTCAGGGAGATATCTGTACACTGACTGGTGTCTCTCAGTCCACTCTCTCTCAGGGAGATATCTGTACACTGACTGGTGTCTCTCAGTCCCCTCTCTCTCAGGGTGATATCTGTACACTGACTGGTGTCTCTCAGTCCCCTCTCTCTCTCTCAGGGAGATATCTGTACACTGACTGGTGTCTCTCACTCCCCTCTCTCTCTCAGGGAGATATCTGTACACTGACTGGTGTCTCTCAGACCCCTTTCCCTCAGGGAGATATCTGTACACTGACTGGTGTCTCTCAGTCCCCTCTCTCTCTCAGGGAGATATCTGTACACTGACTGGTGTCTTTCAGTCCCCCCTCTCAGGGAGATATCTGTACACTGACTGGTGTCTCTCAGTCCCCTCTCTCAGGGAGATAGCTGTACACTGACTGGTGTCTCTCAGTCCCCCCTCTCTCTCTCAGGGAGATATCTGTACACGGACTGGTGTCTCTCAGTCCCCTCTCTCTCAGGGTGATATCTGTACACTGACTGGTGTCTCTCAGTCCCCTCTCTCTCTCAGGGAGATATCTGTACACTGACTGGTGTCTCTCAGTCCCCCCTCTCTCTCAAGGAGATATCTGTACACTGACTGGTGTCTCACAGTCCCCTCTCTCTCTCAGGGAGATATCTGTACACTGACTGGTGTCTCTCAGTCCCCTCTCTCTCTCTTCGGGAGATATCTGTACACTGACTGGTCTCTCTCAGTCCCCTCTCCCTCAGGGAGATATCTGTACACTGACTGGTGTCTCTCAGTCCCCTCTCTCTCAGGGAGATATCTGTACACTGACTGGTGTCTCTCCGTCCCCTCTCTCTCAGGGAGATATCTGTACCCTGACTGGTGTCTCTCAGTCCCCTCTCTCTCTCAGGGAGATATCTGTACACTGACTGGTGTCTCTCAGTCCCCTATCTCAGGGAGATATCTGTACACTGACTGGTGTCTCTCAGTCCCCTCTCTCAGGGAGATATCTGTACACTGACTGGTCTCTCTCAGTCCCCTCTCTCTCTCAGGGAGATATCTGTACACTGACTGGTGTCTCCCAGTCCCCTCTCTCTCCCAGGGAGATATCTGTACCCTGACTGGTGTCTCTCATTCCCATTTCTCTCTCAGGGAGATATCTGTACACTGACTGGTGTCTCTCAGTCCCCTATCTCAGGGAGATATCTGTACACTGACTGGTCTCTCTCAGTCCCCTATCTCAGGGAGATGTCTGTACACTGACTGGTCTCTCTCTGTCCCCTATCTCAGGGAGATATCTGTGCACTGACTGGTCTCTCTCAGTCCCCTCTCTCAGGGAGATATCTGTACACTGACTGGTGTCTCTCAGTCCCCTATCTCAGGGAGATATCTGTACACTGACTGGTCTCTCTCAGTACCCTATCTCGGGGAGATATCTGTACACTGACTGGTGTCTCACAGTCCCCTATCTCAGGGTGATATCTGTACACTGACTGGTGTCTCTCAGTCCCGTCTCTCTCAGGGAGATATCTGTACACTGACTGGTGTCTCTCAGTCCTCTCTCTCTCTCTCTCAGGGAGATATCTGTACACTGACTGGTGTCTCTCAGTCCCCTCTCTCTCTCAGGGAGATATCTGTACCCTGACTGGTGTCTCTCAGTCCCCTCTCTCTCTCAGGGAGATATCTGTACACTGACTGGTGTCTCTCAGTCCCCTGTCTCAGGGAGATATCTGTACACTGACTGGTGTCGCTCAGTCCCCTCTTTCTCTCAGGGAGATATCTGTACCCTGACTGGTGTCTCTCAGTCCCCTCTCTCTCTCAGGGAGATATCTGTACACTGACTGGTGTCTCTCAGTCCCCTGTCTCAGGGAGATATCTGTACACTGACTGGTTCTCTCAGTCCCCTATCTCAGGGAGATATCTGTACACTGACTGGTCTCTCTCAGTCCCCTATCTCAGGGAGATATCTGTACAGTGATTGGTGTCTCTCAGTCCCCTCTCTCTCAGGGAGATATCTGTACACTGACTGGTGTCTCCCAGTCCCCTCTCAGTCCCTCAGGGAGATATCTGTACACTGACTGGTGTCTCTCAGTCCCCTCTCTCTCTCTTAGGGAGATATCTGTACACTGACTGGTCTCTCTCAGTCCCCTCTCTCTCAGGGAGATATCTGTACACTGACTGGTGTCTCTCCGTCCCCTCTCTCTCTCAGGGAGATATCTGTACACTGACTGGTGTCTCTCAGTCTCCTATCTCAGGGAGATATCTGTACACTGACTGGTTCTCTCAGTCCCCTATCTCAGGGAGATATCTGTACACTGACTGGTCTCTCCCAGTACCCTATCTCAGGGAGATATCTGTACACTGACCGGTGTCTCTCAGTCCCCTCTCTCAGGGAGATATCTGTACACTGACTGGTCTCTCTCAGTCCCCTCTCTCTCAGGGAGATATCGGTACACTGACTGGTGTCTCTCAGTCCCCTCTCTCTCAGGGAGATATCTGTACACTGACTGGTGTCTCTCAGTCCCCTCTCTCTCTCAGGGAGATATCTGTACACTGACTGGTCTCTCTCAGTCCCCTCTTCCTCAGGGAGATATCTGTACACTGACTGGTGTCTCTCAGTCCCCTCTCTCTCTCTCCGGGAGATATCTGTACACTGACTGGTGTCACTCAGTCCCCTCTCTCTCTCAGGGAGATATCTGTACACTGACTGGTGTCTCTCAGTCCCCCCTCTCTCTCAGGGAGATATCTGTACACTGACTGGTGTCTCTCAGTCCCCTCTCCCTCAGGGAGATATCTGTACACTGACTGGTCTCTCTCAGTCCCCTCTCTCTCTCAGGGAGATATCTGTACACTGACTGGTGTCTCACAGTCCCCTATCTCAGGGAGATATCTGTACACTGACTGGTCTCTCTCTGTCCCCTATCTCAGGGAGATATCTGTGCACTGACTGGTCTCTCTCAGTCCCCTCTCTCAGGGAGATATCTGTACACTGACTGGTGTCTCTCAGTCCCCTATCTCAGGGAGATATCTGTACACTGACTGGTCTCTCTCAGTACCCGATATCAGGGAGATATCTGTACACTGACTGGTCTCTCTCAGTCCCCTATCTCAGGGAGATATCTGTACACTGACTGGTGTCTCTCAGTCCCCTCTCTCAGGGAGATATCTGTACACTGACTGGTCTCTCTCAGTCCCCTCTCTCTCCCTCAGGGAGATATCTGTACACTGACTGGTGTCTCTCAGTCCACTCTCTCTCAGGGAGATATCTTTACACTGACTGGTGTCTCTCAGTCCCCTCTCTCTCTCTCTCAGGGAGATATCTGTACACTGACTGGTGTCTCTCAGTCCCCTCTCTCTCTCTCAGGGAGATATCTGTACACCGACTGGTCTCTCTCAGTCCCCTCTCTCTCAGGGAGATATCTGTACACTGACTGGTGTCTCTCAGTCCCCTCTCTCTCTCTCCGGGAGATATCTGTACACTGACTGGTGTCTCTCAGTCCCCTGTCTCTCAGGGAGATATCTGTACACTGACTGGTGTCTCTCAGTCCCCCCTTTCTCTCTCAGAGAGATATCTGTACACTGACTGGTGTCTCTCAGTCCCCTCTCTCTCTCTCCGGGAGATATCTGTACACAGACTGGTGTCTCTCAGTCCCCCCTCTCTCTCAGCGACATATCTGTACACTGACTGGTGTCTCTCAGTACCCTCTCTCTCTCTCAGGGAGATATCTGTGCACTGACTGGTGTCTCTCAGTCCCCCCTCTCTCTCTCAGGGAGATATCTGTACACTGACTGGTGTCTCTCCGTCCCCTCTCTCTCTTTCGGGGAGATATCTGTACACTGACTGGTGTCTCTCAGTCCCCCCTCTCTCAGGGAGATATCTGTACCCTGACTGGTGTCTCTCAGTCCCCTCTCCCTCAGGGAGATATCTGTACACTGACTGGTGTCTCTCAGTCCCCTATCTCAGGGAGATATCTGTACACTGACTGGTGTCTCTCAGTCCCCCCTCTCTCTCTCAGGGAGATATCTGTACACTGACTGGTGTCTCTCAGTCCCCTCTCTCAGGGAGATATCTGTACACTGACTGGTGTCGCTCAGTCCCCCCTCTCTCAGGGAGATATCTGTACACTGACTGGTGTCTCTCAGTACCCTCTCTCTCCCTGAGGGAGATATCTGTACACTGACTGGTGTCTCTCCGTCCCCTCTCTCTCTATCCGGAAGATATCTGTACACTGACTGGTCTCTCTCAGTCCCCTCTCCCTCAGGGAGATATCTGTACACTGACTGGTATCTCTCAGTCCCCGCTCTCTCTCTCAGGGAGATATCTGTACACTGACTGGTGTCTCTCCGTCCCCTCTCTCTCTTTCCGGGAGATATCTGTGCACTGACTGGTGTCTCTCAGTCCCCCCTCTCTCAGGGAGATATCTGTACACTGTCTGGTGTCTCTCAGTACCCTCTCTCTCCCTGAGGGAGATATCTGTACACTGACTGGTGTCTCTCCGTCCCCTCTCTCTCTCTCTCCGGAAGATATCTGTACACTGACTCGTGTCTCTCAGTCACCCCTCTCTCAGGGAGATATCTGTACACTGCCTGGTGTCTCTCAGTAACCTCTCTCTCCCTCAGGGAGATATCTGTACACTGACTGGTGTCTCTCAGTCCACTCTCTCTCAGGGAGATATCTGTACACTGACTGGTGTCTCTCATTCCCCTCTCTCTCTCAGGGAGATATCTGTACACTGACTGGTGTCTCTCAGTCCCCCCTCTCTCAGGGAGATATCTGTACACTGCCTGGTGTCTCTCAGTAACCTCTCTCTCCCTCAGGGAGATATCTGTACACTGTCTGGTGTGTCTCAGTCCCCTCTCTCTCAGGGAGATATCTGTACCCTGACTGGTGTCTCTCAGTCCCCTCTCTCTCTCAGGGAGATATCAGTACACTGACTGGTGTCTCTCAGTCATCTATTTCAGGGAGATATCTGTACACTGACTGGTATCTCTCAGTCCCCTCTCTCTCTCAGGGAGATATCTGTACACTGACTGGTGTCTCTCAGTCCCCCCCCCCTCTCGCTCAGGGAGATATCTGTACACTGACTGGTGTCTCTCAGTCCCCTCTCTCTCTCAGGGAGATATCTGTACACTGACTGGTGTCTCTCAATCCCCTCTCTCTCTCAGGGAGATATCTGTACACTGACTGGTGTCTCTCAGTCCCCTCTCTCTCAGGGAGATATCTGTACAATGACTGGTGTCTCTCAGTCCCCTCTCTCTCTCTCAGGGAGATATCTGTACACTGACAGGTGTCTCTCAGTCCCCCCTCTCTCTCTCTCAGGGAGATATCTGTGCACTGACTGGTGTCTCTCAGTCCCCTCTCCCTCAGGGAGATATCTGTACACTGACTGGTGTCTCTCAGTCCCCTCTCTCTCTCTCAGGGAGATATCTGTACACTGACTGGTGTCTCTCTGTCCCCTCTCTCTCTTAGCAGATATCAGTACACTGACTGGTGTCTCTCAGTCCCCCCTCTCTCTCACAGGGAGATATCTGTACACTGACTGGTGTCTCTCAGTCCACTATCTCAGGGAGATATCTGTACACTGACTGGTGTCTCTCAGTCCCCTCTCTCTCTCTCTCTCAGGGAGATATCTGTACACTGATTGGCGTCTCTCAGTCCCCTCTCTCTCTCTCAGGGTGATATCTGTACACTGACTGGTGTCTCTCAGTCCCCTCTCTCTCTCTCAGGGAGATATCTGTACACTGACTGGCGTCTGTCAGTCCCCTCTCTCTCTCTCAGGGAGATATCTGTACACTGATTGGGGTGTCTCAGTCCCCTCTCTCTCTCTCAGGGAGATATCTGTACACTGACTGGTGTCTCTCAGTCCACTCTCTCTCAGGGAGATATCTGTACACTGACTGGTGTCTCTCAGTCCCCTCTCTCTCAGGGTGATATCTGTACACTGACTGGTGTCTCTCAGTCCCCTCTCTCTCTCTCAGGGAGATATCTGTACACTGACTGGTGTCTCTCACTCCCCTCTCTCTCTCTCAGGGAGATATCTGTACACTGATTGGGGTGTCTCAGTCCCCTCTCTCTCTCTCAGGGAGATATCTGTACACTGACTGGTGTCTCTCAGACCCCTTTCCCTCAGGGAGATATCTGTACACTGACTGGTGTCTCTCAGTCCCCTCTCTCTCTCAGGGAGATATCTGTACACTGACTGGTGTCTTTCAGTCCCCCCTCTCAGGGAGATATCTGTACACTGACTGGTGTCTCTCAGTCCCCTCTCTCAGGGAGACAGCTGTACACTGACTGGTGTCTCTCAGTCCCCCCTCTCTCTCTCAGGGAGATATCTGTACACTGACTGGTGTCTCTCAGTCCCCTCTCTCTCAGGGTGATATCTGTACACTGACTGGTGTCTCTCAGTCCCCTCTCTCTCTCAGGTAGATATCTGTACACTGACTGGTGTCTCTCAGTCCCCCCTCTCTCTCAAGGAGATATCTGTACACTGACTGGTGTCTCACAGTCCCCTCTCTCTCTCAGGGAGATATCTGTACACTGACTGGTGTCTCTCAGTCCCCTCTCTCTCTCTTCGGGAGATATCTGTACACTGACTGGTCTCTCTCAGTCCCCTCTCCCTCAGGGAGATATCTGTACACTGACTGGTGTCTCTCAGTCCCCTCTCTCTCAGGGAGATATCTGTACACTGACTGGTGTCTCTCCGTCCCCTCTCTCTCAGGGAGATATCTGTACACTGACTGGTGTCTCTCAGTCCCCTCTCTCTCTCATGGAGATATCTGTACACTGACTGGTGTCTCTCAGTCCCCTCTCTCTCTCAGGGAGATATCTGTACACTGACTGGTCTCTCTCAGTCCCCTGTCTCAGGGAGATATCTGTACACTGACTGGCCTCTCTCAGTCCCCTCTCTCTCTCAGGGAGATATCTGTACACTGACTGGTGTCTCTCAGTCCCCTCTCTCTCTCAGGGTGATATCTGTACACTGACTGGTGTCTCTCAGTCCCCTCTCTCAGGGAGATATCTGTACACTGACTGGTCTCTCTCAGTCCCCTCTCCCTCAGGGAGATATCTGTGCACTGACTGGTGTCTCTCACTCCCCTCTCTCTCTCTCAGGGAGATATCTGTACACTGACTGGTGTCTCTCAGTCCCCTCTCTCTCCCTCAGGGAGACATCTGTACACTGACTGGTGTCTCTCCGTCCCCTCTCTCTCTTTCCGGGAGATATCTGTACACTGACTGGTGTCTCTCAGTGCCCCCTCTCTCAGGGAGATATCTGTACACTGTCTGGTGTCTCTCAGTACCCTCTCTCTCCCTGAGGGAGATATCTGTCCACTGACTGGTGTCTCTCCGTCCCCTCTCTCTCTCTCCGGAAGATATCTGTACACTGACTGGTGTCTCTCAGTCCCCCCTCTCTCAGGGAGATATCTGTACACTGACTGGCGTCTCTCAATCCCCACTCCATCAGGGAGATATCTGTACACTGATTGCGTCTCTCAGTCCCCTCTCTCTCTCAGGAAGATATCTGAACACTGACTGGTGTCTCTCAGTCCCCTCTCTCTCACTGAGGGAGATATCTGTACACTGACTGGGGTCTCTCAGACCCCTCTCTCTCAGGGAGATATCTGTACACTGACTGGTGTCTCTCAGTCCTCTCTCTCTCTCTCAGGGAGATATCTGTACACTGATTGGAGTCGCTCAGTCCCCTCTCTCTCTCTCAGGGTGATATCTGTACACTGACTGGTGTCTCTCAGTCACCTCTCTCTCTCTCTCAGGGAGATATCTGTTCACTGATTGGTGTCTCTCAGTCCCCTCTCTCTCTCTCAGGGAGATATCTGTACACTGACTGGTGTCTCTCAGTCCACTCTCTCTCAGGGAGATATCTGTACACTGACTGGTGTCTCTCAGTCCCCTCTCTCTCTCAGGGTGATATCTGTACACTGACTGGAGTCTCTCAGTCCCCTCTCTCTCAGGGTGATATCTGTACACAGACTGGTGTCTCTCAGTCCCCTCTCTCTCTCTCAGGGAGATATCTGTACACTGACTGGTGTCTCTCACTCCCCTCTCTCTCTCAGGGAGATATCTGTACACTGACTGGTGTCTCTCAGACCCCTCTCCCTCAGGGAGATATCTGTACACTGACTGGTGTGTCTCAGTCCCCTCTCTCTCAGGGAGATATCTGTACCCTGACTGGTGTCTCTCAGTCCCCTCTCTCTCTCAGGGAGATATCTGTACCCTGACTGGTGTCTCTCAGTCCCCTCTCTCCCTCAGGGAGATATCTGTACACTGACTGGTGTCTCTCAGTCCCCTATCTCAGGGAGATATCAGTACACTGACTGGTGTCTCTCAGACCCCTCTCTCTCAGGGAGATATCTGTACACTGACTGGTCTCTCTCAGTACCCTATATCAGGGAGATATCTGTACACTGACTGGTGTCTCTCAGTCCCCTATCTCAGGGAGATATCTGTACACTGACTGGGGTCTCTCAGTCCCCTCTCTCAGGGAGATATCTGTACACTGACTGGTCTCTCTCAGTCCCCTCTCTCCCTCAGGGAGATATCTGTACACTGACTGGTGTCTCTCAGTCCCCTATCTCAGGGAGATATCTGTACACTGACTGGTGTCTCTCAGTCCCCTCTCTCTCAGGGAGATATCTGTACACTGACTGGTCTCTCTCAGTACCCTATATCAGGGAGATATCTGTACACTGACTGGTGTCTCTCAGTCCCCTATCTCAGGGAGATATCTGTACACTGACTGGGGTCTCTCAGTCCCCTCTCTCAGGGAGATATCTGTACCCTGACTGGTGTCTCTCAGTCCCCTCTCTCCCTCAGGGACATATCTGTACACTGACTGGGGTCTCTCAGTCCCCTCTCTCAGGGAGATATCTGTACACTGACTGGTGTCTCTCAGTCCCCTCTCTCTCAGGGAGATATCTGTACACTGACTGGTCTCTCTCAGTACCCTATATCAGGGAGATA
Source organism: Chiloscyllium punctatum (assembly GCF_047496795.1). Lineage (NCBI taxonomy): Eukaryota > Metazoa > Chordata > Chondrichthyes > Orectolobiformes > Hemiscylliidae > Chiloscyllium > Chiloscyllium punctatum. Next base: position 90,370 of record NW_027310069.1, read on the forward strand.
TCTGTACACTGACTGGTGTCTCTCAGTCCCCTATCTCAGGGAGATATCTGTACACTGACTGGGGTCTCTCAGTCCCCTCTCAGGGAGATATCTGTCCACTGACTGGTCTCTCTCAGTCCCCTCTCCCTCAGGGAGATATCTGTACACTGACTGGTGTCTCTCAGTCCACTCTCTCTCAGGGAGATATCTGTACACTGACTGGTGTGTCTCAGTCCCCTCTCTCTCAGGGAGATATCTGTACCCTGACTGGTGTCTCTCAGTCCCCTCTCTCTCTCAGGGAGATATGTGTACCCTGACTGGTGTCTCTCAGTCCCCTCTCTCCCTCAGGGAAATATCTGTACACTGACTGGTGTCTCTCAGTCCCCTATCTCAGGGAGATATCTGTACACTGACTGGTGTCTCTCAGTCCCCTATCTCAGGGAGATATCTGTACACTGACTGGTGTCTCTCAGTCCCCTCTCTCTCAGGGAGATATCTGTACACTGACTGGTGTCTCTCAGTCCCCTCTCTCTCTCTCAGGGAGATATCTGTACACTGACAGGTGTCTCTCAGTCCCCCCTCTCTCTCTCTCAGGGAGATATCTGTACACTGACTGGTGTCTCTCAGTCCCCTCTCCCTCAGGGAGATATCTGTACACTGACTGGTGTCTCTCAGTCCCCTCTCTCTCTCTCAGGGAGATATCTGTACACTGACTGGTGTCTCTCAGTCCCCTCTCTCTCTTAGCAGATATCAGGACACTGACTGGTGTCTCTCAGTCCCCCCTCTCTCTCACAGGGAGATATCTGTACACTGACTGGTGTCTCTCAGTCCACTATCTCAGGGAGATATCTGTACACTGACTGGTGTCTCTCAGTCCCCTCTCTCTCTCTCTCTCAGGGAGATATCTGTACACTGATTGGCGTCTCTCAGTCCCCTCTCTCTCTCTCAGGGAGATATCTGTACACTGACTGGCGTCTGTCAGTCCCCTCTCTCTCTCTCAGGGAGATATCTGTACACTGATTGGGGTGTCTCAGTCCCCTCTCTCTCTCTCAGGGAGATATCTGTACACTGACTGGTGTCTCTCAGTCCACTCTCTCTCAGGGAGATATCTGTACACTGACTGGTGTCTCTCAGTCCCCTCTCTCTCAGGGTGATATCTGTACACTGACTGGTGTCTCTCAGTCCCCTCTCTCTCTCTCAGGGAGATATCTGTACACTGACTGGTGTCTCTCACTCCCCTCTCTCTCTCAGGGAGATATCTGTACACTGACTGGTGTCTCTCAGACCCCTTTCCCTCAGGGAGATATCTGTACACTGACTGGTGTCTCTCAGTCCCCTCTCTCTCTCAGGGAGATATCTGTACACTGACTGGTGTCTTTCAGTCCCCCCTCTCAGGGAGATATCTGTACACTGACTGGTGTCTCTCAGTCCCCTCTCTCAGGGAGATAGCTGTACACTGACTGGTGTCTCTCAGTCCCCCCTCTCTCTCTCAGGGAGATATCTGTACACTGACTGGTGTCTCTCAGTCCCCTCTCTCTCAGGGTGATATCTGTACACTGACTGGTGTCTCTCAGTCCCCTCTCTCTCTCAGGGAGATATCTGTACACTGACTGGTGTCTCTCAGTCCCCCCTCTCTCTCAAGGAGATATCTGTACACTGACTGGTGTCTCACAGTCCCCTCTCTCTCTCAGGGAGATATCTGTACACTGACTGGTGTCTCTCAGTCCCCTCTCTCTCTCTTCGGGAGATATCTGTACACTGACTGGTCTCTCTCAGTCCCCTCTCCCTCAGGGAGATATCTGTACACTGACTGGTGTCTCTCAGTCCCCTCTCTCTCAGGGAGATATCTGTACACTGACTGGTGTCTCTCCGTCCCCTCTCTCTCAGGGAGATATCTGTACCCTGACTGGTGTCTCTCAGTCCCCTCTCTCTCTCAGGGAGATATCTGTACACTGACTGGTGTCTCTCAGTCCCCTATCTCAGGGAGATATCTGTACACTGACTGGTGTCTCTCAGTCCCCTCTCTCAGGGAGATATCTGTACACTGACTGGTCTCTCTCAGTCCCCTCTCTCTCTCAGGGAGATATCTGTACACTGACTGGTGTCTCCCAGTCCCCTCTCTCTCCCAGGGAGATATCTGTACCCTGACTGGTGTCTCTCATTCCCATTTCTCTCTCAGGGAGATATCTGTACACTGACTGGTGTCTCTCAGTCCCCTATCTCAGGGAGATATCTGTACACTGACTGGTCTCTCTCAGTCCCCTATCTCAGGGAGATGTCTGTACACTGACTGGTCTCTCTCTGTCCCCTATCTCAGGGAGATATCTGTGCACTGACTGGTCTCTCTCAGTCCCCTCTCTCAGGGAGATATCTGTACACTGACTGGTGTCTCTCAGTCCCCTATCTCAGGGAGATATCTGTACACTGACTGGTCTCTCTCAGTACCCTATCTCGGGGAGATATCTGTACACTGACTGGTGTCTCACAGTCCCCTATCTCAGGGTGATATCTGTACACTGACTGGTGTCTCTCAGTCCCGTCTCTCTCAGGGAGATATCTGTACACTGACTGGTGTCTCTCAGTCCTCTCTCTCTCTCTCTCAGGGAGATATCTGTACACTGACTGGTGTCTCTCAGTCCCCTCTCTCTCTCAGGGAGATATCTGTACCCTGACTGGTGTCTCTCAGTCCCCTCTCTCTCTCAGGGAGATATCTGTACACTGACTGGTGTCTCTCAGTCCCCTGTCTCAGGGAGATATCTGTACACTGACTGGTGTCGCTCAGTCCCCTCTTTCTCTCAGGGAGATATCTGTACCCTGACTGGTGTCTCTCAGTCCCCTCTCTCTCTCAGGGAGATATCTGTACACTGACTGGTGTCTCTCAGTCCCCTGTCTCAGGGAGATATCTGTACACTGACTGGTTCTCTCAGTCCCCTATCTCAGGGAGATATCTGTACACTGACTGGTCTCTCTCAGTCCCCTATCTCAGGGAGATATCTGTACAGTGATTGGTGTCTCTCAGTCCCCTCTCTCTCAGGGAGATATCTGTACACTGACTGGTGTCTCCCAGTCCCCTCTCAGTCCCTCAGGGAGATATCTGTACACTGACTGGTGTCTCTCAGTCCCCTCTCTCTCTCTTAGGGAGATATCTGTACACTGACTGGTCTCTCTCAGTCCCCTCTCTCTCAGGGAGATATCTGTACACTGACTGGTGTCTCTCCGTCCCCTCTCTCTCTCAGGGAGATATCTGTACACTGACTGGTGTCTCTCAGTCTCCTATCTCAGGGAGATATCTGTACACTGACTGGTTCTCTCAGTCCCCTATCTCAGGGAGATATCTGTACACTGACTGGTCTCTCCCAGTACCCTATCTCAGGGAGATATCTGTACACTGACCGGTGTCTCTCAGTCCCCTCTCTCAGGGAGATATCTGTACACTGACTGGTCTCTCTCAGTCCCCTCTCTCTCAGGGAGATATCGGTACACTGACTGGTGTCTCTCAGTCCCCTCTCTCTCAGGGAGATATCTGTACACTGACTGGTGTCTCTCAGTCCCCTCTCTCTCTCAGGGAGATATCTGTACACTGACTGGTCTCTCTCAGTCCCCTCTCTCTCTCAGGGAGATATCTGTACACTGACTGGTGTCTCTCAGTCCCCTCTCTCTCTCAGGGAGATATCTGTACACTGACTGGTGTCTCTCAGTCCCCTCTCCCTCAGGGAGATATCTGTACACTGACTGGTCTCTCTCAGTCCCCTCTCTCTCTCAGGGAGATATCTGTACACTGACTGGTGTCTCACAGTCCCCTATCTCAGGGAGATATCTGTACACTGACTGGTCTCTCTCTGTCCCCTATCTCAGGGAGATATCTGTGCACTGACTGGTCTCTCTCAGTCCCCTCTCTCAGGGAGATATCTGTACACTGACTGGTGTCTCTCAGTCCCCTATCTCAGGGAGATATCTGTACACTGACTGGTCTCTCTCAGTACCCGATATCAGGGAGATATCTGTACACTGACTGGTCTCTCTCAGTCCCCTATCTCAGGGAGATATCTGTACACTGACTGGTGTCTCTCAGTCCCCTCTCTCAGGGAGATATCTGTACACTGACTGGTGTCTCTCAGTCCCCTCTCTCTCTCTCAGGGAGATATCTGTACACTGACTGGTGTCTCTCAGTCCACTCTCTCTCAGGGAGATATCTGTACACTGACTGGTGTCTCTCAGTCCCCTCTCTCTCAGGGTGATATCTGTACACTGACTGGTGTCTCTCAGTCCCCTCTCTCTCTCTCAGGGAGATATCTGTACACTGACTGGTGTCTCTCACTCCCCTCTCTCTCTCAGGGAGATATCTGTACACTGACTGGTGTCTCTCAGACCCCTTTCCCTCAGGGAGATATCTGTACACTGACTGGTGTCTCTCAGTCCCCTCTCTCTCTCAGGGAGATATCTGTACACTGACTGGTGTCTTTCAGTCCCCCCTCTCAGGGAGATATCTGTACACTGACTGGTGTCTCTCAGTCCCCTCTCTCAGGGAGATAGCTGTACACTGACTGGTGTCTCTCAGTCCCCCCTCTCTCTCTCAGGGAGATATCTGTACACGGACTGGTGTCTCTCAGTCCCCTCTCTCTCAGGGTGATATCTGTACACTGACTGGTGTCTCTCAGTCCCCTCTCTCTCTCAGGGAGATATCTGTACACTGACTGGTGTCTCTCAGTCCCCCCTCTCTCTCAAGGAGATATCTGTACACTGACTGGTGTCTCACAGTCCCCTCTCTCTCTCAGGGAGATATCTGTACACTGACTGGTGTCTCTCAGTCCCCTCTCTCTCTCTTCGGGAGATATCTGTACACTGACTGGTCTCTCTCAGTCCCCTCTCCCTCAGGGAGATATCTGTACACTGACTGGTGTCTCTCAGTCCCCTCTCTCTCAGGGAGATATCTGTACACTGACTGGTGTCTCTCCGTCCCCTCTCTCTCAGGGAGATATCTGTACCCTGACTGGTGTCTCTCAGTCCCCTCTCTCTCTCAGGGAGATATCTGTACACTGACTGGTGTCTCTCAGTCCCCTATCTCAGGGAGATATCTGTACACTGACTGGTGTCTCTCAGTCCCCTCTCTCAGGGAGATATCTGTACACTGACTGGTCTCTCTCAGTCCCCTCTCTCTCTCAGGGAGATATCTGTACACTGACTGGTGTCTCCCAGTCCCCTCTCTCTCCCAGGGAGATATCTGTACCCTGACTGGTGTCTCTCATTCCCATTTCTCTCTCAGGGAGATATCTGTACACTGACTGGTGTCTCTCAGTCCCCTATCTCAGGGAGATATCTGTACACTGACTGGTCTCTCTCAGTCCCCTATCTCAGGGAGATGTCTGTACACTGACTGGTCTCTCTCTGTCCCCTATCTCAGGGAGATATCTGTGCACTGACTGGTCTCTCTCAGTCCCCTCTCTCAGGGAGATATCTGTACACTGACTGGTGTCTCTCAGTCCCCTATCTCAGGGAGATATCTGTACACTGACTGGTCTCTCTCAGTACCCTATCTCGGGGAGATATCTGTACACTGACTGGTGTCTCACAGTCCCCTATCTCAGGGTGATATCTGTACACTGACTGGTGTCTCTCAGTCCCGTCTCTCTCAGGGAGATATCTGTACACTGACTGGTGTCTCTCAGTCCTCTCTCTCTCTCTCTCAGGGAGATATCTGTACACTGACTGGTGTCTCTCAGTCCCCTCTCTCTCTCAGGGAGATATCTGTACCCTGACTGGTGTCTCTCAGTCCCCTCTCTCTCTCAGGGAGATATCTGTACACTGACTGGTGTCTCTCAGTCCCCTGTCTCAGGGAGATATCTGTACACTGACTGGTGTCGCTCAGTCCCCTCTTTCTCTCAGGGAGATATCTGTACCCTGACTGGTGTCTCTCAGTCCCCTCTCTCTCTCAGGGAGATATCTGTACACTGACTGGTGTCTCTCAGTCCCCTGTCTCAGGGAGATATCTGTACACTGACTGGTTCTCTCAGTCCCCTATCTCAGGGAGATATCTGTACACTGACTGGTCTCTCTCAGTCCCCTATCTCAGGGAGATATCTGTACAGTGATTGGTGTCTCTCAGTCCCCTCTCTCTCAGGGAGATATCTGTACACTGACTGGTGTCTCCCAGTCCCCTCTCAGTCCCTCAGGGAGATATCTGTACACTGACTGGTGTCTCTCAGTCCCCTCTCTCTCTCTTAGGGAGATATCTGTACACTGACTGGTCTCTCTCAGTCCCCTCTCTCTCAGGGAGATATCTGTACACTGACTGGTGTCTCTCCGTCCCCTCTCTCTCTCAGGGAGATATCTGTACACTGACTGGTGTCTCTCAGTCTCCTATCTCAGGGAGATATCTGTACACTGACTGGTTCTCTCAGTCCCCTATCTCAGGGAGATATCTGTACACTGACTGGTCTCTCCCAGTACCCTATCTCAGGGAGATATCTGTACACTGACCGGTGTCTCTCAGTCCCCTCTCTCAGGGAGATATCTGTACACTGACTGGTCTCTCTCAGTCCCCTCTCTCTCAGGGAGATATCGGTACACTGACTGGTGTCTCTCAGTCCCCTCTCTCTCAGGGAGATATCTGTACACTGACTGGTGTCTCTCAGTCCCCTCTCTCTCTCAGGGAGATATCTGTACACTGACTGGTCTCTCTCAGTCCCCTCTTCCTCAGGGAGATATCTGTACACTGACTGGTGTCTCTCAGTCCCCTCTCTCTCTCTCCGGGAGATATCTGTACACTGACTGGTGTCACTCAGTCCCCTCTCTCTCTCAGGGAGATATGTGTACACTGACTGGTGTCTCTCAGTCCCCCCTCTCTCTCAGGGAGATATCTGTACACTGACTGGTGTCTCTCAGTCCCCTCTCCCTCAGGGAGATATCTGTACACTGACTGGTCTCTCTCAGTCCCCTCTCTCTCTCAGGGAGATATCTGTACACTGACTGGTGTCTCACAGTCCCCTATCTCAGGGAGATATCTGTACACTGACTGGTCTCTCTCTGTCCCCTATCTCAGGGAGATATCTGTGCACTGACTGGTCTCTCTCAGTCCCCTCTCTCAGGGAGATATCTGTACACTGACTGGTGTCTCTCAGTCCCCTATCTCAGGGAGATATCTGTACACTGACTGGTCTCTCTCAGTACCCGATATCAGGGAGATATCTGTACACTGACTGGTCTCTCTCAGTCCCCTATCTCAGGGAGATATCTGTACACTGACTGGTGTCTCTCAGTCCCCTCTCTCAGGGAGATATCTGTACACTGACTGGTCTCTCTCAGTCCCCTCTCTCTCCCTCAGGGAGATATCTGTACACTGACTGGTGTCTCTCAGTCCACTCTCTCTCAGGGAGATATCTTTACACTGACTGGTGTCTCTCAGTCCCCTCTCTCTCTCTCTCAGGGAGATATCTGTACACTGACTGGTGTCTCTCAGTCCCCTCTCTCTCTCTCAGGGAGATATCTGTACACCGACTGGTCTCTCTCAGTCCCCTCTCTCTCAGGGAGATATCTGTACACTGACTGGTGTCTCTCAGTCCCCTCTCTCTCTCTCCGGGAGATATCTGTACACTGACTGGTGTCTCTCAGTCCCCTGTCTCTCAGGGAGATATCTGTACACTGACTGGTGTCTCTCAGTCCCCCCTTTCTCTCTCAGAGAGATATCTGTACACTGACTGGTGTCTCTCAGTCCCCTCTCTCTCTCTCCGGGAGATATCTGTACACAGACTGGTGTCTCTCAGTCCCCCCTCTCTCTCAGCGACATATCTGTACACTGACTGGTGTCTCTCAGTACCCTCTCTCTCTCTCAGGGAGATATCTGTGCACTGACTGGTGTCTCTCAGTCCCCCCTCTCTCTCTCAGGGAGATATCTGTACACTGACTGGTGTCTCTCCGTCCCCTCTCTCTCTTTCGGGGAGATATCTGTACACTGACTGGTGTCTCTCAGTCCCCCCTCTCTCAGGGAGATATCTGTACCCTGACTGGTGTCTCTCAGTCCCCTCTCCCTCAGGGAGATATCTGTACACTGACTGGTGTCTCTCAGTCCCCTATCTCAGGGAGATATCTGTACACTGACTGGTGTCTCTCAGTCCCCCCTCTCTCTCTCAGGGAGATATCTGTACACTGACTGGTGTCTCTCAGTCCCCTCTCTCAGGGAGATATCTGTACACTGACTGGTGTCGCTCAGTCCCCCCTCTCTCAGGGAGATATCTGTACACTGACTGGTGTCTCTCAGTACCCTCTCTCTCCCTGAGGGAGATATCTGTACACTGACTGGTGTCTCTCCGTCCCCTCTCTCTCTATCCGGAAGATATCTGTACACTGACTGGTCTCTCTCAGTCCCCTCTCCCTCAGGGAGATATCTGTACACTGACTGGTATCTCTCAGTCCCCGCTCTCTCTCTCAGGGAGATATCTGTACACTGACTGGTGTCTCTCCGTCCCCTCTCTCTCTTTCCGGGAGATATCTGTGCACTGACTGGTGTCTCTCAGTCCCCCCTCTCTCAGGGAGATATCTGTACACTGTCTGGTGTCTCTCAGTACCCTCTCTCTCCCTGAGGGAGATATCTGTACACTGACTGGTGTCTCTCCGTCCCCTCTCTCTCTCTCTCCGGAAGATATCTGTACACTGACTCGTGTCTCTCAGTCACCCCTCTCTCAGGGAGATATCTGTACACTGCCTGGTGTCTCTCAGTAACCTCTCTCTCCCTCAGGGAGATATCTGTACACTGACTGGTGTCTCTCAGTCCACTCTCTCTCAGGGAGATATCTGTACACTGACTGGTGTCTCTCATTCCCCTCTCTCTCTCAGGGAGATATCTGTACACTGACTGGTGTCTCTCAGTCCCCCCTCTCTCAGGGAGATATCTGTACACTGCCTGGTGTCTCTCAGTAACCTCTCTCTCCCTCAGGGAGATATCTGTACACTGTCTGGTGTGTCTCAGTCCCCTCTCTCTCAGGGAGATATCTGTACCCTGACTGGTGTCTCTCAGTCCCCTCTCTCTCTCAGGGAGATATCAGTACACTGACTGGTGTCTCTCAGTCATCTATTTCAGGGAGATATCTGTACACTGACTGGTATCTCTCAGTCCCCTCTCTCTCTCAGGGAGATATCTGTACACTGACTGGTGTCTCTCAGTCCCCCCCCCCTCTCGCTCAGGGAGATATCTGTACACTGACTGGTGTCTCTCAGTCCCCTCTCTCTCTCAGGGAGATATCTGTACACTGACTGGTGTCTCTCAATCCCCTCTCTCTCTCAGGGAGATATCTGTACACTGACTGGTGTCTCTCAGTCCCCTCTCTCTCAGGGAGATATCTGTACACTGACTGGTGTCTCTCAGACCCCTCTCTCTCTCAGGGAGATATCTGTACACTGACTGGGGTCTCTCAGACCCCTCTCTCTCCCTGAGGGAGATATCTGTACACTGACAGGTGTCTCTCAGACCCCTCTCTCTCCCTGAGGGAGATATCTGTACACTGACTGGTGTCTCTCAGTCCCCTCTCTCTCTTTCCGGAAGATATCTGTGCACTGACTGGTGTCTCTCAGTCCCCCCTCTCTCAGGGAGATATCTGTACACTGTCTGGTGTCTCTCAGTACCCTCTCTCTCCCTGAGGGAGATATCTGTACACTGACTGGTGTCTCTCCGTCCCCTCTCTCTCTCTCTCCGGAAGATATCTGTACACTGACTCGTGTCTCTCAGCCCCCCTCTCTCAGGGAGATATCTGTACACTGCCTGGTTTCTCTCAGTAACCTCTCTCTCCCTCAGGGAGATATCTGTACACTGACTGGTGTCTCTCAGTCCACTCTCTCTCAGGGAGATATCTGTACACTGACTGGTGTCTCTCATTCCCCTCTCTCTCTCAGGGAGATATCTGTACACTGACTGGTGTCTCTCAGTCCCCCCTCTCTCAGGGAGATATCTGTACACTGCCTGGTGTCTCTCAGTAACCTCTCTCTCCCTCAGGGAGATATCTGTACACTGTCTGGTGTCTCTCAGTCCCCTCTCTCTCTCAGGGAGATATCTGTACCCTGACTGGTGTCTCTCAGTCCCCTCTCCCTCAGGGAGATATCTGTACACTGACTGGTCTCTCTCAGTCCCCTCTCTCCCTCAGGGAGATATCTGTACACTGACTGGTCTCTCTCAGTCCCCTCTCTCTCTCAGGGAGATATCTGTACACTGACTGGTGTCTCTCAGTCCCCTATCTCAGGGAGATATCTGTACACTGACTGGTCTCTCTCAGTCCCCTATCTCAGGGAGATATCTGTACACTGACTGGTCTCTCTCTGTCCCCTTTCTCAGGGAGATATCTGTGCACTGACTGGTGTCTCTCAGTCCCCTCTCTCTCTCTCTCAGGGAGATATCTTTACACTGACTGGTGTCTCTCAGTCCACTCTCTCTCAGGGAGATATCTGTACACTGACTGGTGTCTCTCAGACCCCTCTCTCTCTCTCTCAGGGAGATATCTGTACACTGACTGGTGTCTCTCAGTCCCCTCTCTCTCAGGGTGATATCTGTACCCTGACTGGTGTCTCTCAGTCCCCTCTCCCTCAGGGAGATATCTGTACACTGACTGGTGTCTCTCAGTCCCCTATCTCAGGGAGATATCTGTACACTGACTGGTCTCTCTCAGTCCCCTCTCTCTCTCAGGGAGATATCTGAACACTGACTGGTGTCTCTCAGTCCCCTCTCTCTCTCAGGGAGATATCTGTACCCTGACTGGTGTCTCTCAGTCCCCTCTCCCTCAGGGAGATATCTGTACACTGACTGGTCTCTCTCAGTCCCCTCTCTCCCTCAGGGAGATATCTGTACACTGACTGGTGTCTCTCAGTCCCCTACCTCATGGAGATATCTGTACACTGACTGGTCTCTCTCTGTCCCCTTTCTCAGGGAGATATCTGTGCACTGACTGGTGTCTCTCAGTCCCCTCTCTCTCTCGCTCAGGGAGATATCTTTACACTGACTGGTGTCTCTCAGTCCACTCTCTCTCAGGGAGATATCTGTACACTGACTGGTGTCTCTCAGTCCCCTCTCTCTCTCTCTCAGGGAGATATCTGTACACTGACTGGTGTCTCTCAGTCCCCTCTCTCTCAGGGTGATATCTGTACACTGACTGGTGTCTCTCAGTCCCCTCTCTCTCTCAGGGAGATATCTGTACACTGACTGGTGTCTCTCAGTCCCCCCTCTCTCTCAAGGAGATATCTGTACACTGACTGGTGTCTCACAGTCCCCTCTCTCTCTCAGGGAGATATCTGTACACTGACTGGTGTCTCTCAGTCCCCTCTCTCTCAGGGAGATATCTGTACACTGACTGGTGTCTCTCCGTCCCCTCTCTCTCTCAGGGAGATATCTGTACCCTGACTGGTGTCTCTCAGTCCCCTCTCTCTCTCAGGGAGATATCTGTACACTGACTGGTGTCTCTCAGTCCCCTCTCTCAGGGAGATATCTGTACACTGACTGGTCTCTCTCAGTCCCCTCTCTCTCTCAGGGAGATATCTGTACACTGACTGGTGTCTCTCAGTCCCCTCTCCCTCAGGGAGATATCTGTACACTGACTGGTCTCTCTCAGTCCCCTCTCTCTCTCAGGGAGATATCTGCACACTGACTGGTGTCTCCCAGTCCCCTCTCTCTCCCAGGGAGATATCTGTACCCTGACTGGTGTCTCTCAGTCCCCTCTCTCTCTCAGGGAGATATCTGGACACTGACTGGTGTCTCTCAGTCCCCTATCTCAGGGAGATATCTGTACACTGACTGGTCTCTCTCAGTCCCCTATCTCAGGGAGATATCTGTACACTGACTGGTCTTTCTCTGTCCCCTATCTCAGGGAGATATCTGTGCACTGACTGGTCTCTCTCAGTCCCCTCTCTCAGGGAGATATCTGTACACTGACTGGTGTCTCTCAGTCCCCTATCTCAGGGAGATATCTGTACACTGACTGGTCTTCCTCAGTACCCTATCTCAGGGAGATATCTGTACACTGACTGGTCTCTCTCAGTCCCCTATCTCAGGGAGATATCTGTACACTGACTGGTGTCTCTCAGTCCCCTCTCTCAGGGAGATATCTGTACACTGACTGGTCTCTCTCAGTCCCCTCTCCCTCAGGGAGATATCTGTACACTGACTGGTGTCTCTCAGTCCCCTCTCTCTCTCAGGGAGATATCAGTACACTGACTGGTGTCTCTCAGTCCCCTATCTCAGGGAGATATCTGTACACTGACTGGTGTCTCTCAGTCCCCTCTCTCTCTCAGGGAGATATCTGTACACTGACTGGTGTCTCTCAGTCCCCCCTCTCTCTCTCTCAGGGAGATATCTGTACACTGACTGGGGTCTCTCAGACCCCTCTCTCTCCCTGAGGGAGATATCTGTACACTGACAGGTGTCTCTCAGACCCCTCTCTCTCCCTGAGGGAGATATCTGTACACTGACTGGTGTCTCTCAGTCCCCTCTCTCTCTCTCTCAGGGAGATATCTGTACACTGACTGGTGTCTCTCAGTCCCCTCTCTCTCAGGGAGATATCTGTACACTGTCTGGGGTCTCTCAGTCCTCTCTCTCTCTCTCTCAGGGAGATATCTGTACACTGACTGGTGTCTCTCAGTCCCCTCTCTCTCAGGGAGATATCTGTACACTGACTGGTGTCTCTCAGTCCCCTCTCTCTCTCTCTCAGGGTGATATCTGTACACTGACTGGTGTCTCTCAGTCCCGTCTCTCTCAGGAAGATATCTGTACACTGACTGGTGTCTCTCAGTCCTCTCTCTCTCTCTCTCAGGGAGATATCTGTACACTGACTGGTGTCTCTCAGTCCCCTCTCTCTCTCAGGGAGATATCTGTACCCTGACTGGTGTCTCTCAGTCCCCTCTCTCTCTCAGGGAGATATCTGTACACTGACTGGTCTCTCTCAGTCCCCTATCTCAGGGAGATATCTGTACACTGATTGGTGTCTCTCAGTCCCCTCTCTCTCAGGGAGATATCTGCACACTGACTGGTGTCTCCCAGTCCCCTCTCTGTCCCTCAGGGAGATATCTGTACACTGACTGGTGTCTCTCAGTCCCCTCTCTCTCTCTTAGGGAGATATCTGTACACTGACTGGTCTCTCTCAGTCCCCTCTCCCTCAGGGAGATATCTGTACACTGACTGGTGTCTCTCAGTCCCCTCTCTCTCAGGGAGATATCTGTACACTGACTGGTGTCTCTCCGTCCCCTCTCTCTCTCAGGGAGATATCTGTACACTGACTGGTGTCTCTCAGTCTCCTATCTCAGGGAGATATCTGTACACTGACTGGTTCTCTCAGTCCCCTATCTCAGGGAGATATCTGTACACTGACCGGTGTCTCTCAGTCCCCTCTCTCAGGGAGATATCTGTACACTGACTGGTCTCTCTCAGTCCCCTCTCTCTCAGGGAGATATCAGTACACTGACTGGTGTCTCTCAGTCCCCTCTCTCTCAGGGAGATATCTGTACACTGACTGGTGTCTCTCAGTCCCCTCTCTCTCTCTCAGGGAGATATCTTTACACTGACTGGTGTCTCTCAGTCCCCTCTCTCGCTCTCAGGGAGATATCTGTACACTGACTGGTCTCTCTCAGTCCCCTCTTCCTCAGGGAGATATCTGTACACTGACTGGTGTCTCTCAGTCCCCTCTCTCTCAGGGTGATATCTGTACACTGACTGGTGTCTCTCAGTCCCCTCTCTCTCTCAGGGAGATATCTGTACACTGACTGGTGTCTCTCAGTCCCCCCTCTCTCTCAAGGAGATATCTGTACACTTACTGGTGTCTCACAGTCCCCTTTCTCTCTCAGGGAGATATCTGTACACTGACTGGTGTCTCTCAGTCCCCTCTCTCTCTCTTCGGGAGATATCTGTACACTGACTGGTGTCTCTCAGTCCCCTCTCTCTCTCTTCGGGAGATATCTGTAAACTGACTGGTCTCTCTCAGTCCCCTCTCCCTCAGGGAGATATCTGTACACTGACTGGTGTCTCTCAGTCCCCTCTCTCTCAGGGAGATATCTGTACACTGACTGGTGTCTCTCAGTCCCCTCTCTCAGGGAGATATCTGTACACTGACTGGTCTCTCTCAGTCCCCTCTCTCTCTCAGGGAGATATCTGTACACTGACTGGTGTCTCCCAGTCCCCTCTCTCTCCCAGGGAGATATCTGTACCCTGACTGGTGTCTCTCAGTCCCCTCTCTCTCTCAGGGAGATATCTGTACACTGACTGGTGTCTCTCAGTCCCCTATCTCAGGGAGATATCTGTACACTGACTGGTCTCTCTCAGTCCCCTATCTCAGGGAGATGTCTGTACACTGACTGGTCTCTCTCTGTCCCCTATCTCAAGGAGATATCTGTGCACTGACTGGTCTCTCTCAGTCCCCTCTCTCAGGGAGATATCTGTACACTGACTGGTGTCTCTCAGTCCCCTATCTCAGGGAGATATCTGTACACTGACTGGTCTCTCTCAGTACCCTATCTCGGGGAGATATCTGTACACTGACTGGTGTCTCTCAGTCCCCTATCTCAGGGTGATATCTGTACACTGACTGGTGTCTCTCAGTCCCGTCTCTCTCAGGGAGATATCTGTACACTGACTGGTGTCTCTCAGTCCTCTCTCTCTCTCTCTCAGGGAGATATCTGTACACTGACTGGTGTCTCTCAGTCCCCTCTCTCTCTCAGGGAGATATCTGTACCCTGACTGGTGTCTCTCAGTCCCCTCTCTCTCTCAGGGAGATATCTGTACACTGACTGGTGTCTCTCAGTCCCCTCTCCCTCAGGGAGATATCTGTACACTGACTGGTGTCTCTCAGTCCCCTCTCTCTCTCAGGGAGATATCTGTACCCTGACTGGTGTCTCTCAGTCCCCTCTCTCTCTCAGGGAGATATCTGTACACTGACTGGTGTCTCTCAGTCCCCTGTCTCAGGGAGATATCTGTACACTGACTGGTTCTCTCAGTCCCCTATCTCAGGGAGATATCTGTACACTGACTGGTCTCTCTCAGTCCCCTATCTCAGGGAGATATCTGTACACTGATTGGTGTCTCTCAGTCCCCTCTCTCTCAGGGAGATATCTGTACACTGACTGGTGTCTCCCAGTCCCCTCTCAGTCCCTCAGGGAGATATCTGTACACTGACTGGTGTCTCTCAGTCCCCTCTCTCTCTCTTAGGGAGATATCTATACACTGACTGGTCTCTCTCAGTCCCCTCTCCCTCAGGGAGATATCTGTACACTGACTGGTGTCTCTCAGTCCCCTCTCTCTCAGGGAGATATCTGTACACTGACTGGTGTCTCTCCGTCCCCTCTCTCTCTCAGGGAGATATCTGTGCACTGACTGGTGTCTCTCAGTCTCCTATCTCAGGGAGATATCTGTACACTGACTGGTTCTCTCAGTCCCCTATCTCAGGGAGATATCTGTACACTGACTGGTCTCTCCCAGTACCCTATCTCAGGGAGATATCTGTACACTGACCGGTGTCTCTCAGTCCCCTCTCTCAGGGAGATATCTGTACACTGACTGGTCTCTCTCAGTCC
Organism: Chiloscyllium punctatum; assembly: GCF_047496795.1. Classification (NCBI taxonomy): domain Eukaryota; kingdom Metazoa; phylum Chordata; class Chondrichthyes; order Orectolobiformes; family Hemiscylliidae; genus Chiloscyllium; species Chiloscyllium punctatum. The sequence continues at coordinate 105,880 of NW_027310069.1, forward strand.
CCACTCTCTCAGGGAGATATCGGTACACTGACTGGTGTCTCTCAGTCCCCTCTCTCTCAGGGAGATATCTGTACACTGACTGGTGTCTCTCAGTCCCCTCTCTCTCTCAGGGAGATATCTGTACACTGACTGGTCTCTCTCAGTCCCCTCTTCCTCAGGGAGATATCTGTACACTGACTGGTGTCTCTCAGTCCCCTCTCTCTCTCTCCGGGAGATATCTGTACACTGACTGGTGTCACTCAGTCCCCTCTCTCTCTCAGGGAGATATCTGTACACTGACTGGTGTCTCTCAGTCCCCTCTCTCTCTCAGGGAGATATCTGTACACTGACTGGTGTCTCTCAGTCCCCTCTCCCTCAGGGAGATATCTGTACACTGACTGGTCTCTCTCAGTCCCGTCTCTCTCTCAGGGAGATATCTGTACACTGACTGGTGTCTCACAGTCCCCTATCTCAGGGAGATATCTGTACACTGACTGGTCTCTCTCTGTCCCCTATCTCAGGGAGATATCTGTGCACTGACTGGTCTCTCTCAGTCCCCTCTCTCAGGGAGATATCTGTACACTGACTGGTGTCTCTCAGTCCCCTATCTCAGGGAGATATCTGTACACTGACTGGTCTCTCTCAGTACCCGATATCAGGGAGATATCTGTACACTGACTGGTCTCTCTCAGTCCCCTATCTCAGGGAGATATCTGTACACTGACTGGTGTCTCTCAGTCCCCTCTCTCAGGGAGATATCTGTACACTGACTGGTCTCTCTCAGTCCCCTCTCTCTCCCTCAGGGAGATATCTGTACACTGACTGGTGTCTCTCAGTCCACTCTCTCTCAGGGAGATATCTTTACACTGACTGGTGTCTCTCAGTCCCCGCTCTCTCTCTCTCAGGGAGATATCTGTACACTGACTGGAGTCTCTCAGTCCCCTCTCTCTCTCTCAGGGAGATATCTGTACACCGACTGGTCTCTCTCAGTCCCCTCTCTCTCAGGGAGATATCTGTACACTGACTGGTGTGTCTCAGTCCCCTCTCTCTCAGGGAGATATCTGTACACTGACTGGTGTCTCTCAGTCCCCTCTCTCCCTCTCAGGGAGATATCTGTACACTGACTGGTGTCTCTCAGTCCCCTTTCTCTCTCTCCGGGAGATATCTGTACACTGACTGGTGTCTCTCAGTCCCCTCTCTCTATCTCCGGGAGATATCTGTACACAGACTGGTGTCTCTCAGTCCCCCCTCTCTCTCAGCGACATATCTGTACACTGACTGGTGTCTCTCAGTACCCTCTCTCTCTCTCAGGGAGATATCTGTGCACTGACTGGTGTCTCTCAGTCCCCCCTCTCTCTCTCAGGGAGATATCTGTACACTGACTGGTGTCTCTCCGTCCCCTCTCTCTCTTTCGGGGAGATATCTGTACACTGACTGGTGTCTCTCAGTCCCCCCTCTCTCAGGGAGATATCTGTACCCTGACTGGTGTCTCTCAGTCCCCTCTCCCTCAGGGAGATATCTGTACACTGACTGGTGTCTCTCAGTCCCCTATCTCAGGGAGATATCTGTACACTGACTGGTGTCTCTCAGTCCCCCCTCTCTCTCCCTGAGGGAGATATCTGTACACTGACTGGTGTCTCTCCGTCCCCTCTCTCTCTATCCGGAAGATATCTGTACACTGACTGGTGTCTCTCAGTCCCCGCTCTCTCTCTCAGGGAGATATCTGTACACTGACTGGTGTCTCTCCGTCCCCTCTCTCTCTTTCCGGGAGATATCTGTGCACTGACTGGTGTCTCTCAGTCCCCCCTCTCTCAGGGAGATATCTGTACACTGTCTGGTGTCTCTCAGTACCCTCTCTCTCCCTGAGGGAGATATCTGTACACTGACTGGTGTCTCTCCGTCCCCTCTCTCTCTCTCTCCGGAAGATATCTGTACACTGACTCGTGTCTCTCAGTCACCCCTCTCTCAGGGAGATATCTGTACACTGCCTGGTGTCTCTCAGTAACCTCTCTCTCCCTCAGGGAGATATCTGTACACTGACTGGTGTCTCTCAGTCCACTCTCTCTCAGGGAGATATCTGTACACTGACTGGTGTCTCTCATTCCCCTCTCTCTCTCAGGGAGATATCTGTACACTGACTGGTGTCTCTCAGACCCCTCTCTCTCTCAGGGAGATATCTGTACACTGTCTGGTGTCTCTCAGTACCCTCTCTCTCCCTGAGGGAGATATCTGTACACTGACTGGTGTCTCTCCGTCCCCTCTCTCTCTCTCTCCGGAAGATATCTGTACACTGACTCGTGTCTCTCAGTCACCCCTCTCTCAGGGAGATATCTGTACACTGCCTGGTGTCTCTCAGTAACCTCTCTCTCCCTCAGGGAGATATCTGTACACTGACTGGTGTCTCTCAGTCCCCCCTCTCTGAGGGAGATATCTGTACACTGCCTGGTGTCTCTCAGTAACCTCTCTCTCCCTCAGGGAGATATCTGTACACTGTCTGGTGTGTCTCAGTCCCCTCTCTCTAAGGGAGATATCTGTACCCTGACTGGTGTCTCTCAGTCCCCTCTCTCTCTCAGGGAGATATCAGTACACTGACTGGTGTCTCTCAGTCATCTATCTCAGGGAGATATCTGTACACTGACTGGTATCTCTCAGTCCCCTCTCTCTCTCAGGGAGATATCTGTACACTGACTGGTGTCTCTCAGTCCTCTCTCTCTCTCTCTCAGGGAGATATCTGTACACTGACTGGTGTCTCTCAGTCCTCTCTCTCTCTCTCTCAGGGAGATATCTGTACACTAACTGGTGTCTCTCAGTCCCCTCTCTCTCTCAGGGAGATATCTGTACACTGACTGGTGTCTCTCAGTCCCCCCCCCCTCTCGCTCAGGGAGATATCTGTACACTGACTGGTGTCTCTCAGTCCTCTCTCTCTCTCTCTCAGGGAGATATCTGTACACTGACTGGTGTCTCTCAGTCCCCTCTCTCTCTCAGGGAGATATCTGTACCCTGACTGGTGTCTCTCAGTCCCCTCTCTCTCTCAGGGAGATATCTGTACACTGACTGGTGTCTCTCAGTCCCCTGTCTCAGGGAGATATCTGTACACTGACTGGTGTCTCTCAGTCCCCTCTCTCTCTCAGGGAGATATCTGTACCCTGACTGGTGTCTCTCAGTCCCCTCTCTCTCTCAGGGAGATATCTGTACACTGACTGGTGTCTCTCAGTCCCCTGTCTCAGGGAGATATCTGTACACTGACTGGTTCTCTCAGTCCCCTATCTCAGGGAGATATCTGTACACTGACTGGTCTCTCTCAGTCCCCTATCTCAAGGAGATATCTGTACACTGATTGGTGTCTCTCAGTCCCCTCTCTCTCAGGGAGATATCTGTACACTGACTGGTTTCTCTCAGACCGCTCTCTCTCTCAGGGAGATATCTGTACACTGACTGGGGTCTCTCAGACCCCTCTCTCTCCCTGAGGGAGATATCTGTACACTGACAGGTGTCTCTCAGACCCCTCTCTCTCCCTGAGGGAGATATCTGTACACTGACTGGTGTCTCTCAGTCCCCTCTCTCTCAGGGTGATATCTGTACACTGACTGGTGTCTCTCCGTCCCCTCTCTCTCTTTCCGGAAGATATCTGTGCACTGACTGGTGTCTCTCAGTCCCCCCTCTCTCAGGGAGATATCTGTACACTGTCTGGTGTCTCTCAGTACCCTCTCTCTCTCTCAGGGAGATATCTGTACACTGACTGGTGTCTCTCCGTCCCCTCTCTCTCTCTCTCCGGAAGATATCTGTACACTGACTCGTGTCTCTCAGTCCCCCCTCTCTCAGGGAGATATCTGTACACTGCCTGGTGTCTCTCAGTAACCTCTCTCTCCCTCAGGGAGATATCTGTACACTGACTGGTGTCTCTCAGTCCACTCTCTCTCAGGGAGATATCTGTACACTGACTGGTGTCTCTCATTCCCCTCTCTCTCTCAGGGAGATATCTGTACACTGACTGGTGTCTCTCAGTCCCCCCTCTCTCAGGGAGATATCTGTACACTGCCTGGTGTCTCTCAGTAACCTCTCTCTCCCTCAGGGAGATATCTGTACACTGTCTGGTGTGTCTCAGTCCCCTCTCTCTCAGGGAGTTATCTGTACACTGACTGGTGTCTCTCACTCCCCTCTCTCTCTCAGGGAGATATCTGTACACTGACTGGTGTCTCTCAGACCCCTCTCCCTCAGGGAGATATCTGTAGACTGACTGGTCTCTCTCAGTCCCCTCTCTCTCTCAGGGAGATCTCTGAACACTGACTGGTGTCTCTCAGTCCCCTCTCTCTCTCAGGGAGACATCTGTACCCTGACTGGTGTCTCTCAGTCCCCTCTCCCTCAGGGAGATATCTGTACACTGACTGGTCTCTCTCAGTCCCCTCTCTCCCTCAGGGAGATATCTGTACACTGACTGGTCTCTCTCAGTCCCCTCTCTCTCTCAGGGAGATATCTGTACACTGACTGGTGTCTCTCAGTCCCCTATCTCAGGGAGATATCTGTACACTGACTGGTCTCTCTCAGTCCCCTATCTCAGGGAGATATCTGTACACTGACTGGTCTCTCTCTGTCCCCTTTCTCAGGGAGATATCTGTGCACTGACTGGTGTCTCTCAGTCCCCTCTCTCTCAGGGTGATATCTGTACACTGACTGGTGTCTCTCAGTCCCCCCTCTCTCTCAAGGAGATATCTGTACACTGACTGGTGTCTCACAGTCCCCTCTCTCTCTCAGGGAGATATCTGTACACTGACTGGTGTCTCTCAGTCCCCTCTCTCTCAGGGAGATATCTGTACACTGACTGGTGTCTCTCCGTCCCCTCTCTCTCTCAGGGAGATATCTGTACCCTGACTGGTGTCTCTCAGTCCCCTCTCTCTCTCAGGGAGATATCTGTACACTGACTGGTGTCTCTCAGTCCCCTCTCTCAGGGAGATATCTGTACACTGACTGGTCTCTCTCAGTCCCCTCTCTCTCTCAGGGAGATATCTGTACACTGACTGGTGTCTCCCAGTCCCCTCTCTCTCCCAGGGAGATATCTGTACCCTGACTGGTGTCTCTCAGTCCCCTCTCTCTCTCAGGGAGATATCTGTACACTGACTGGTGTCTCTCAGTCCCCTATCTCAGGGAGATATCTGTACACTGACTGGTCTCTCTCAGTCCCCTATCTCAGGGAGATATCTGTACACTGACTGGTCTCTCTCTGTCCCCTATCTCAGGGAGATATCTGTGCACTGACTGGTCTCTCTCAGTCCCCTCTCTCAGGGAGATATCTGTACACTGACTGGTGTCTCTCAGTCCCCTATCTCAGGGAGATATCTGTACACTGACTGGTCTTCCTCAGTACCCTATCTCAGGGAGATATCTGTACACTGACTGGTGTCTCTCAGTCCCCTATCTCAGGGAGATATCTGTACACTGACTGGTGTCTCTCAGTCCCCTCTCTCAGGGAGATATCTGTACACTGACTGGTGTCTCTCAGTCCCCTCTCTCTCAGGGAGATATCTGTACACTGACTGGTGTCTCTCCGTCCCCTCTCTTTCTCAGGGAGATATCTGTTCACTGACTGGTGTCTCTCAGTCTCCTATCTCAGGGAGATATCTGTACACTGACTGGTTCTCTCAGTCCCCTATCTCAGGGAGATATCTGTACACTGACCGGTGTCTCTCAGTCCCCTCTCTCAGGGGGATATCTGTACACTGACTGGTCTCTCTCAGTCCCCTCTCTCTCAGGGAGATATCGGTACACTGACTGGTGTCTCTCAGTCCCCTCTCTCTCAGGGAGATATCTGTACACTGACTGGTGTCTCTCAGTCCCCTCTCTCTCTCTCAGGGAGATATCTTTACACTGACTGGTGTCTCTCAGTCCCCTCTCTCGCTCTCAGGGAGATATCTGTACACTGACTGGTCTCTCTCAGTCCCCTCTTCCTCAGGGAGATATCTGTACACTGACTGGTGTCTCTCAGTCCCCTCTCTCTCTCTCCGGGAGATATCTGTACACTGACTGGTGTCACTCAGTCCCCTCTCTCTCTCAGGGAGATATCTGTACACTGACTGGTGTCTCTCAGTCCCCTCTCTCTCTCAGGGAGATATCTGTACACTGACTGGTGTCTCTCAGTCCCCTCTCCCTCAGGGAGATATCTGTACACTGACTGGTCTCTCTCAGTCCCCTCTCTCTCTCAGGGAGATATCTGTACACTGACTGGTGTCTCACAGTCCCCTATCTCAGGGAGATATCTGTACACTGACTGGTCTCTCTCTGTCCCCTATCTCAGGGAGATATCTGTGCACTGACTGGTCTCTCTCAGTCCCCTCTCACAGGGAGATATCTGTACACTGACTGGTGTCTCTCAGTCCCCTATCTCAGGGAGATATCTGTACACTGACTGGTCTCTCTCAGTACCCGATATCAGGGAGATATCTGTACACTGACTGGTCTCTCTCAGTCCCCTCTCTCAGGGAGATATCTGTACACTGACTGGTCTCTCTCAGTCCCCTCTCTCTCCCTCAGGGAGATATCTGTACACTGACTGGTGTCTCTCAGTCCACTCTCTCTCAGGGAGATATCTTTACACTGACTGGTGTCTCTCAGTCCCCTCTCTCTCTCTCTCAGGGAGATATCTGTACACTGACTGGTGTCTCTCAGTCCCCTCTCTCTCTCTCAGGGAGATATCTGTACACCGACTGGTCTCTCTCAGTCCCCTCTCTCTCAGGGAGATATCTGTACACTGACTGGTGTGTCTCAGTCCCCTCTCTCTCAGGGAGATATCTATACACTGACTGGTGTCTCTCAGTCCCCTCTCTCCCTCTCAGGGAGATATCTGTACACTGACTGGTGTCTCTCAGTCCCCTTTCTCTCTCTCCGGGAGATATCTGTACACTGACTGGTGTCTCTCAGTCCCCTCTCTCTCTCTCCGGGAGATATCTGTACACAGACTGGTGTCTCTCAGTCCCCCCTCTCTCTCAGCGACATATCTGTACACTGACTGGTGTCTCTCAGTACCCTCTCTCTCTCTCAGGGAGATATCTGTGCACTGACTGGTGTCTCTCAGTCCCCCCTCTCTCTCTCAGGGAGATATCTGTACACTGACTGGTGTCTCTCCGTCCCCTCACTCTCTTTCGGGGAGATATCTGTACACTGACTGGTGTCTCTCAGTCCCCCCTCTCTCAGGGAGATATCTGTACCCTGACTGGTGTCTCTCAGTCCCCTCTCCCTCAGGGAGATATCTGTACACTGACTGGTGTCTCTCAGTCCCCAATCTCAGGGAGATATCTGTACACTGACTGGTGTCTCTCAGTCCCCTCTCTCTCTCAGGGAGATATCTGTACACAGACTGGTGTCTCTCAGTCCCCGCTCTCTCTCAGGGAGATATCTGTACCCTGACTGGTGTCTCTCAGTCCCCTCTCCCTCAGGGAGATATCTGTACACTGACTGGTGTCTCTCAGTCCCCTCTCTCTCCCTCAGGGAGACATCTGTACACTGACTGGTGTCTCTCCGTCCCCTCTCACTCTTTCCGGGAGATATCTGTACACTGACTGGTGTCGCTCAGTCCCCCCTCTCTCAGGGAGATATCTGTACACTGACTGGTGTCTCTCAGTCCCCTCTCTCTCAGGGAGATATCTGTACACTGACTGGTGTCTCTCAGTCCCCGCTCTCTCTCTCAGGGAGATATTTGTACACTGACTGGTGTCTCTCCGTCCCCTCTCTCTCTTTCCGGGAGATATCTGTGCACTGACTGGTGTCTCTCAGTCCCCCCTCTCTCAGGGAGACATCTGTACACTGTCTGGTGTCTCTCAGTACCCTCTCTCTCCCTGAGGGAGATATCTGTACACTGACTGGTGTCTCTCAGTCCCCTCTCTCTCTCTCAGGGAGATATCTGTACACTGACTGGTGTCTCTCAGTCTCCACTCTCTCTCAGGGAGATATCTGTACACTGACTGGTGTCTCTCAGTCCCCTCTCTCTCTCTCAGGGAGATATCTGTACACTGATTGGTGTCTCTCAGTCCCCTCTCTCACTCAGGGAGATATCTGTACACTGACTGGTGTCTCTCACTCCCCTCTCTCTCTCAGGGAGATATCTGTACCCTGACTGGTGTCTCTCAGTCCCCTCTCCCTCAGGGAGATATCTGTACACTGACTGGTGTCTCTCAGTCCCCTCTCTCTCTCAGGGAGATATCTGTACCCTGACTGGTGTCTCTCAGTCCCCTCTCTCTCTCAGGGAGATATCTGTACACTGACTGGTGTCTCTCAGTCCCCTGTCTCAGGGAGATATCTGTACACTGACTGGTTCTCTCAGTCCCCTATCTCAGGGAGATATCTGTACACTGACTGGTCTCTCTCAGTCCCCTATCTCAAGGAGATATCTGTACACTGATTGGTGTCTCTCAGTCCCCTCTCTCTCAGGGAGATATCTGTACACTGACTGGTTTCTCTCAGACCGCTCTCTCTCTCAGGGAGATATCTGTACACTGACTGGGGTCTCTCAGACCCCTCTCTCTCCCTGAGGGAGATATCTGTACACTGACAGGTGTCTCTCAGACCCCTCTCTCTCCCTGAGGGAGATATCTGTACACTGACTGGTGTCTCTCAGTCCCCTCTCTCTCAGGGTGATATCTGTACACTGACTGGTGTCTCTCCGTCCCCTCTCTCTCTTTCCGGAAGATATCTGTGCACTGACTGGTGTCTCTCAGTCCCCCCTCTCTCAGGGAGATATCTGTACACTGTCTGGTGTCTCTCAGTACCCTCTCTCTCCCTGAGGGAGATATCTGTACACTGACTGGTGTCTCTCCGTCCCCTCTCTCTCTCTCTCCGGAAGATATCTGTACACTGACTCGTGTCTCTCAGTCCCCCCTCTCTCAGGGAGATATCTGTACACTGCCTGGTGTCTCTCAGTCCCCTCTCTCTCTCTCAGGGAGATATCTGTACACTGACTGGTGTCTCTCAGTCCCCTCTCTCTCAGGGAGATATCTGTACACTGACTGGTGTCTCTCAGTCCCCTCTCTCCCTCTCAGGGAGATATCTGTACACTGACTGGTGTCTCTCAGTCCCCTGTCTCTCTCAGGGAGATATCTGTACACTGACTGGTGTCTCTCAATCCCCTCTCTCTCTCAGGGAGATATCTGTACACTAACTGGTGTCTCTCAGTCCCCTCTCTCTCTCAGGGAGATATCTGTACACTGACTGGTGTCTCTCAGTCCCCCCCCCCTCTCGCTCAGGGAGATATCTGTACACTGACTGGTGTCTCTCAGTCCTCTCTCTCTCTCTCTCAGGGAGATATCTGTACACTGACTGGTGTCTCTCAGTCCCCTCTCTCTCTCAGGGAGATATCTGTACCCTGACTGGTGTCTCTCAGTCCCCTCTCTCTCTCAGGGAGATATCTGTACACTGACTGGTGTCTCTCAGTCCCCTGTCTCAGGGAGATATCTGTACACTGACTGGTGTCTCTCAGTCCCCTCTCTCTCTCAGGGAGATATCTGTACCCTGACTGGTGTCTCTCAGTCCCCTCTCTCTCTCAGGGAGATATCTGTACACTGACTGGTGTCTCTCAGTCCCCTGTCTCAGGGAGATATCTGTACACTGACTGGTTCTCTCAGTCCCCTATCTCAGGGAGATATCTGTACACTGACTGGTCTCTCTCAGTCCCCTATCTCAAGGAGATATCTGTACACTGATTGGTGTCTCTCAGTCCCCTCTCTCTCAGGGAGATATCTGTACACTGACTGGTTTCTCTCAGACCGCTCTCTCTCTCAGGGAGATATCTGTACACTGACTGGGGTCTCTCAGACCCCTCTCTCTCCCTGAGGGAGATATCTGTACACTGACAGGTGTCTCTCAGACCCCTCTCTCTCCCTGAGGGAGATATCTGTACACTGACTGGTGTCTCTCAGTCCCCTCTCTCTCAGGGTGATATCTGTACACTGACTGGTGTCTCTCCGTCCCCTCTCTCTCTTTCCGGAAGATATCTGTGCACTGACTGGTGTCTCTCAGTCCCCCCTCTCTCAGGGAGATATCTGTACACTGTCTGGTGTCTCTCAGTACCCTCTCTCTCCCTGAGGGAGATATCTGTACACTGACTGGTGTCTCTCCGTCCCCTCTCTCTCTCTCTCCGGAAGATATCTGTACACTGACTCGTGTCTCTCAGTCCCCCCTCTCTCAGGGAGATATCTGTACACTGCCTGGTGTCTCTCAGTAACCTCTCTCTCCCTCAGGGAGATATCTGTACACTGACTGGTGTCTCTCAGTCCACTCTCTCTCAGGGAGTTATCTGTACACTGACTGGTGTCTCTCACTCCCCTCTCTCTCTCAGGGAGATATCTGTACACTGACTGGTGTCTCTCAGACCCCTCTCCCTCAGGGAGATATCTGTAGACTGACTGGTCTCTCTCAGTCCCCTCTCTCTCTCAGGGAGATATCTGAACACTGACTGGTGTCTCTCAGTCCCCTCTCTCTCTCAGGGAGACATCTGTACCCTGACTGGTGTCTCTCAGTCCCCTCTCCCTCAGGGAGATATCTGTACACTGACTGGTCTCTCTCAGTCCCCTCTCTCCCTCAGGGAGATATCTGTACACTGACTGGTCTCTCTCAGTCCCCTCTCTCTCTCAGGGAGATATCTGTACACTGACTGGTGTCTCTCAGTCCCCTATCTCAGGGAGATATCTGTACACTGACTGGTCTCTCTCAGTCCCCTATCTCAGGGAGATATCTGTACACTGACTGGTCTCTCTCTGTCCCCTTTCTCAGGGAGATATCTGTGCACTGACTGGTGTCTCTCAGTCCCCTCTCTCTCTCAAGGAGATATCTGTACACTGACTGGTGTCTCACAGTCCCCTCTCTCTCTCAGGGAGATATCTGTACACTGACTGGTGTCTCTCAGTCCCCTCTCTCTCAGGGAGATATCTGTACACTGACTGGTGTCTCTCCGTCCCCTCTCTCTCTCAGGGAGATATCTGTACCCTGACTGGTGTCTCTCAGTCCCCTCTCTCTCTCAGGGAGATATCTGTACACTGACTGGTGTCTCTCAGTCCCCTCTCTCAGGGAGATATCTGTACACTGACTGGTCTCTCTCAGTCCCCTCTCTCTCTCAGGGAGATATCTGTACACTGACTGGCGTCTCTCAGTCCCCTCTCCCTCAGGGAGATATCTGTACACTGACTGGTCTCTCTCTGTCCCCTCTCTCTCTCAGGGAGATATCTGCACACTGACTGGTGTCTCCCAGTCCCCTCTCTCTCCCAGGGAGATATCTGTACCCTGACTGGTGTCTCTCAGTCCCCTCTCTCTCTCAGGGAGATATCTGTACACTGACTGGTGTCTCTCAGTCCCCTATCTCAGGGAGATATCTGTACACTGACTGGTCTCTCTCAGTCCCCTATCTCAGGGAGATATCTGTACACTGACTGGTGTCTCTCAGTCCCCTATCTCAGGGAGATATCTGTACACTGACTGGTCTCTCTCTGTCCCCTATCTCAGGGAGATATCTGTGCACTGACTGGTCTCTCTCAGTCCCCTCTCTCAGGGAGATATCTGTACACTGACTGGTGTCTCTCAGTCCCCTATCTCAGGGAGATATCTGTACACTGACTGGTCTTCCTCAGTACCCTATCTCAGGGAGATATCTGTACACTGACTGGTGTCTCTCAGTCCCCTATCTCAGGGAGATATCTGTACACTGACTGGTGTCTCTCAGTCCCCTCTCTCAGGGAGATATCTGTACACTGACTGGTGTCTCTCAGTCCCCTCTCTCTCAGGGAGATATCTGTACACTGACTGGTGTCTCTCCGTCCCCTCTCTCTCTCAGGGAGATATCTGTTCACTGACTGGTGTCTCTCAGTCTCCTATCTCAGGGAGATATCTGTACACTGACTGGTTCTCTCAGTCCCCTATCTCAGGGAGATATCTGTACACTGACCGGTGTCTCTCAGTCCCCTCTCTCAGGGGGATATCTGTACACTGACTGGTCTCTCTCAGTCCCCTCTCTCTCAGGGAGATATCGGTACACTGACTGGTGTCTCTCAGTCCCCTCTCTCTCAGGGAGATATCTGTACACTGACTGGTGTCTCTCAGTCCCCTCTCTCTCTCTCAGGGAGATATCTTTACACTGACTGGTGTCTCTCAGTCCCCTCTCTCGCTCTCAGGGAGATATCTGTACACTGACTGGTCTCTCTCAGTCCCCTCTTCCTCAGGGAGATATCTGTACACTGACTGGTGTCTCTCAGTCCCCTCTCTCTCTCTCCGGGAGATATCTGTACACTGACTGGTGTCACTCAGTCCCCTCTCTCTCAGGGAGATATCTGTACACTGACTGGTGTCTCTCAGTCCCCTCTCTCCCTCTCAGGGAGATATCTGTACACTGACTGGTGTCTCTCAGTCCCCTGTCTCTCTCAGGGAGATATCTGTACACTGACTGGTGTCTCTCAATCCCCTCTCTCTCTCAGGGAGATATCTGTACACTAACTGGTGTCTCTCAGTCCCCTCTCTCTCTCAGGGAGATATCTGTACACTGACTGGTGTCTCTCAGTCCCCCCCCCCTCTCGCTCAGGGAGATATCTGTACACTGACTGGTGTCTCTCAGTCCTCTCTCTCTCTCTCTCAGGGAGATATCTGTACACTGACTGGTGTCTCTCAGTCCCCTCTCTCTCTCAGGGAGATATCTGTACCCTGACTGGTGTCTCTCAGTCCCCTCTCTCTCTCAGGGAGATATCTGTACACTGACTGGTGTCTCTCAGTCCCCTGTCTCAGGGAGATATCTGTACACTGACTGGTGTCTCTCAGTCCCCTCTCTCTCTCAGGGAGATATCTGTACCCTGACTGGTGTCTCTCAGTCCCCTCTCTCTCTCAGGGAGATATCTGTACACTGACTGGTGTCTCTCAGTCCCCTGTCTCAGGGAGATATCTGTACACTGACTGGTTCTCTCAGTCCCCTATCTCAGGGAGATATCTGTACACTGACTGGTCTCTCTCAGTCCCCTATCTCAAGGAGATATCTGTACACTGATTGGTGTCTCTCAGTCCCCTCTCTCTCAGGGAGATATCTGTACACTGACTGGTTTCTCTCAGACCGCTCTCTCTCTCAGGGAGATATCTGTACACTGACTGGGGTCTCTCAGACCCCTCTCTCTCCCTGAGGGAGATATCTGTACACTGACAGGTGTCTCTCAGACCCCTCTCTCTCCCTGAGGGAGATATCTGTACACTGACTGGTGTCTCTCAGTCCCCTCTCTCTCAGGGTGATATCTGTACACTGACTGGTGTCTCTCCGTCCCCTCTCTCTCTTTCCGGAAGATATCTGTGCACTGACTGGTGTCTCTCAGTCCCCCCTCTCTCAGGGAGATATCTGTACACTGTCTGGTGTCTCTCAGTACCCTCTCTCTCCCTGAGGGAGATATCTGTACACTGACTGGTGTCTCTCCGTCCCCTCTCTCTCTCTCTCCGGAAGATATCTGTACACTGACTCGTGTCTCTCAGTCCCCCCTCTCTCAGGGAGATATCTGTACACTGCCTGGTGTCTCTCAGTAACCTCTCTCTCCCTCAGGGAGATATCTGTACACTGACTGGTGTCTCTCAGTCCACTCTCTCTCAGGGAGTTATCTGTACACTGACTGGTGTCTCTCACTCCCCTCTCTCTCTCAGGGAGATATCTGTACACTGACTGGTGTCTCTCAGACCCCTCTCCCTCAGGGAGATATCTGTAGACTGACTGGTCTCTCTCAGTCCCCTCTCTCTCTCAGGGAGATATCTGAACACTGACTGGTGTCTCTCAGTCCCCTCTCTCTCTCAGGGAGACATCTGTACCCTGACTGGTGTCTCTCAGTCCCCTCTCCCTCAGGGAGATATCTGTACACTGACTGGTCTCTCTCAGTCCCCTCTCTCCCTCAGGGAGATATCTGTACACTGACTGGTCTCTCTCAGTCCCCTCTCTCTCTCAGGGAGATATCTGTACACTGACTGGTGTCTCTCAGTCCCCTATCTCAGGGAGATATCTGTACACTGACTGGTCTCTCTCAGTCCCCTATCTCAGGGAGATATCTGTACACTGACTGGTCTCTCTCTGTCCCCTTTCTCAGGGAGATATCTGTGCACTGACTGGTGTCTCTCAGTCCCCTCTCTCTCAGGGTGATATCTGTACACTGACTGGTGTCTCTCAGTCCCCCCTCTCTCTCAAGGAGATATCTGTACACTGACTGGTGTCTCACAGTCCCCTCTCTCTCTCAGGGAGATATCTGTACACTGACTGGTGTCTCTCAGTCCCCTCTCTCTCAGGGAGATATCTGTACACTGACTGGTGTCTCTCCGTCCCCTCTCTCTCTCAGGGAGATATCTGTACCCTGACTGGTGTCTCTCAGTCCCCTCTCTCTCTCAGGGAGATATCTGTACACTGACTGGTGTCTCTCAGTCCCCTCTCTCAGGGAGATATCTGTACACTGACTGGTCTCTCTCAGTCCCCTCTCTCTCTCAGGGAGATATCTGTACACTGACTGGCGTCTCTCAGTCCCCTCTCCCTCAGGGAGATATCTGTACACTGACTGGTCTCTCTCTGTCCCCTCTCTCTCTCAGGGAGATATCTGCACACTGACTGGTGTCTCCCAGTCCCCTCTCTCTCCCAGGGAGATATCTGTACCCTGACTGGTGTCTCTCAGTCCCCTCTCTCTCTCAGGGAGATATCTGTACACTGACTGGTGTCTCTCAGTCCCCTATCTCAGGGAGATATCTGGACACTGACTGGTCTCTCTCAGTCCCCTATCTCAGGGAGATATCTGTACACTGACTGGTGTCTCTCAGTCCCCTATCTCAGGGAGATATCTGTACACTGACTGGTCTCTCTCTGTCCCCTATCTCAGGGAGATATCTGTGCACTGACTGGTCTCTCTCAGTCCCCTCCCTCAGGGAGATATCTGTACACTGACTGGTGTCTCTCAGTCCCCTATCTCAGGGAGATATCTGTACACTGACTGGTCTTCCTCAGTACCCTATCTCAGGGAGATATCTGTACACTGACTGGTGTCTCTCAGTCCCCTATCTCAGGGAGATATCTGTACACTGACTGGTGTCTCTCAGTCCCCTCTCTCAGGGAGATATCTGTACACTGACTGGTGTCTCTCAGTCCCCTCTCTCTCAGGGAGATATCTGTACACTGACTGGTGTCTCTCCGTCCCCTCTCTCTCTCAGGGAGATATCTGTTCACTGACTGGTGTCTCTCAGTCTCCTATCTCAGGGAGATATCTGTACACTGACTGGTTCTCTCAGTCCCCTATCTCAGGGAGATATCTGTACACTGACCGGTGTCTCTCAGTCCCCTCTCTCAGGGGGATATCTGTACACTGACTGGTCTCTCTCAGTCCCCTCTCTCTCAGGGAGATATCGGTACACTGACTGGTGTCTCTCAGTCCCCTCTCTCTCAGGGAGATATCTGTACACTGACTGGTGTCTCTCAGTCCCCTCTCTCTCTCTCAGGGAGATATCTTTACACTGACTGGTGTCTCTCAGTCCCCTCTCTCGCTCTCAGGGAGATATCTGTACACTGACTGGTCTCTCTCAGTCCCCTCTTCCTCAGGGAGATATCTGTACACTGACTGGTGTCTCTCAGTCCCCTCTCTCTCTCTCCGGGAGATATCTGTACACTGACTGGTGTCACTCAGTCCCCTCTCTCTCTCAGGGAGATATCTGTACACTGACTGGTGTCTCTCAGTCCCCCCTCTCTCTCAGGGAGATATCTGTACACTGACTGGTGTCTCTCAGTCCCCTCTCCCTCAGGGAGATATCTGTACACTGACTGGTCTCTCTCAGTCCCCTCTCTCTCTCAGGGAGATATCTGTACACTGACTGGTGTCTCACAGTCCCCTATCTCAGGGAGATATCTGTACACTGACTGGTCTCTCTCTGTCCCCTATCTCAGGGAGATATCTGTGCACTGACTGGTCTCTCTCAGTCCCCTCTCTCAGGGAGATATCTGTACACTGACTGGTGTCTCTCAGTCCCCTATCTCAGGGAGATATCTGTACACTGACTGGTCTCTCTCAGTACCCGATATCAGGGAGATATCTGTACACTGACTGGTCTCTCTCAGTCCCCTCTCTCAGGGAGATATCTGTACACTGACTGGTCTCTCTCAGTCCCCTCTCTCTCCCTCAGGGAGATATCTGTACACTGACTGGTGTCTCTCAGTCCACTCTCTCTCAGGGAGATATCTTTACACTGACTGGTGTCTCTCAGTCCCCTCTCTCTCTCTCTCAGGGAGATATCTGTACACTGACTGGTGTCTCTCAGTCCCCTCTCTCTCTCTCAGGGAGATATCTGTACACCGACTGGTCTCTCTCAGTCCCCTCTCTCTCAGGGAGATATCTGTACACTGACTGGTGTGTCTCAGTCCCCTCTCTCTCAGGGAGATATCTATACACTGACTGGTGTCTCTCAGTCCCCTCTCTCCCTCTCAGGGAGATATCTGTACACTGACTGGTGTCTCTCAGTCCCCTTTCTCTCTCTCCGGGAGATATCTGTACACTGACTGGTGTCTCTCAGTCCCCTCTCTCTCTCTCCGGGAGATATCTGTACACAGACTGGTGTCTCTCAGTCCCCCCTCTCTCTCAGCGACATATCTGTACACTGACTGGTGTCTCTCAGTACCCTCTCTCTCTCTCAGGGAGATATCTGTGCACTGACTGGTGTCTCTCAGTCCCCCCTCTCTCTCTCAGGGAGATATCTGTACACTGACTGGTGTCTCTCCGTCCCCTCTCTCTCTTTCGGGGAGATATCTGTACACTGACTGGTGTCTCTCAGTCCCCCCTCTCTCAGGGAGATATCTGTACCCTGACTGGTGTCTCTCAGTCCCCTCTCCCTCAGGGAGATATCTGTACACTGACTGGTGTCTCTCAGTCCCCAATCTCAGGGAGATATCTGTACACTGACTGGTGTCTCTCAGTCCCCTCTCTCTCTCAGGGAGATATCTGTACACAGACTGGTGTCTCTCAGTCCCCGCTCTCTCTCAGGGAGATATCTGTACCCTGACTGGTGTCTCTCAGTCCCCTCTCCCTCAGGGAGATATCTGTACACTGACTGGTGTCTCTCAGTCCCCTCTCTCTCCCTCAGGGAGACATCTGTACACTGACTGGTGTCTCTCCGTCCCCTCTCACTCTTTCCGGGAGATATCTGTACACTGACTGGTGTCGCTCAGTCCCCCCTCTCTCAGGGAGATATCTGTACACTGACTGGTGTCTCTCAGTCCCCTCTCTCTCAGGGAGATATCTGTACACTGACTGGTGTCTCTCAGTCCCCGCTCTCTCTCTCAGGGAGATATTTGTACACTGACTGGTGTCTCTCCGTCCCCTCTCTCTCTTTCCGGGAGATATCTGTGCACTGACTGGTGTCTCTCAGTCCCCCCTCTCTCAGGGAGACATCTGTACACTGTCTGGTGTCTCTCAGTACCCTCTCTCTCCCTGAGGGAGATATCTGTACACTGACTGGTGTCTCTCAGTCCCCTCTCTCTCTCTCAGGGAGATATCTGTACACTGACTGGTGTCTCTCAGTCTCCACTCTCTCTCAGGGAGATATCTGTACACTGACTGGTGTCTCTCAGTCCCCTCTCTCTCTCTCAGGGAGATATCTGTACACTGTTTGGTGTCTCTCAGTCCCCTCTCTCACTCAGGGAGATATCTGTACACTGACTGGTGTCTCTCACTCCCCTCTCTCTCTCAGGGAGATATCTGTACCCTGACTGGTGTCTCTCAGTCCCCTCTCCCTCAGGGAGATATCTGTACACTGACTGGTCTCTCTCAGTCCCCTCTCTCCCTCAGGGAGATATCATTACACTGACTGGTCTCTCTCAGTCCCCTCTCTCTCTCAGGGAGATGTCTGTACACTGACTGGTGTCTCTCAGTCCCCTCTCTCTCTCTCAGGGAGATATCTGTACACTGACTGGTGTCTCTCAGTCCCCTCTCTCTCAGGGAGATATCTGTACACTGACTGGTGTCTCTCAGTCCCCTCTCTCCCTCTCAGGGAGATATCTGTACACTGACTGGTGTCTCTCAGTCCCCTGTCTCTCTCAGGGAGATATCTGTACACTGACTGGTGTCTCTCAATCCCCTCTCTCTCTCAGGGAGATATCTGTACACTGACTGGTGTCTCTCAGTCCCCACTCCATCAGGGAGATATCTGTACACTGACTGGTGTCTCTCAGTCCCCTCTCTCTCTCAGGGAGATATCTGTACACTGACTGGTGTCTCTCAGTCCCCCCTCTCTCAGGGAGATATCTGTACACTGACTGGTGTCTCTCAGTCCCCTCTCCCTCAGGGAGATATCTGTACACTGACTGGTCTCTCTCAGTCCCCTCTCTCTCTCAGGGAGATATCTGTACACTGACTGGTGTCTCACAGTCCCCTATCTCAGGGAGATATCTGTACACTGACTGGTCTCTCTCTGTCCCCTATCTCAGGGAGATATCTGTGCACTGACTGGTCTCTCTCAGTCCCCTCTCTCAGGGAGATATCTGTACACTGACTGGTGTCTCTCAGTCCCCTCTCTCTCAGGGAGATATCTGTACACTGACTGGTCTCTCTCAGTCCCCTCTCTCTCTCAGGGAGATATCTGTACACTGACTGGTGTCTCACAGTCCCCTATCTCAGGGAGATATCTGTACACTGACTGGTCTCTCTCTGTCCCCTATCTCAGGGAGATATCTGTGCACTGACTGGTCTCTCTCAGTCCCCTCTCTCAGGGAGATATCTGTACACTGACTGGTGTCTCTCAGTCCCCTCTCTCTCTCTCAGGGAGATATCTGTACACTGACTGGTGTCTCTCAGTCCCCTCTCTCTCAGGGAGATATCTGTACACTGACTGGTGTCTCTCAGTCCCCTCTCTCCCTCTCAGGGAGATATCTGTACACTGACTGGTGTCTCTCAGTCCCCTGTCTCTCTCAGGGAGATATCTGTACACTGACTGGTGTCTCTCAATCCCCTCTCTCTCTCAGGGAGATATCTGTACACTGACTGGTGTCTCTCAGTCCCCACTCCATCAGGGAGATATCTGTACACTGACTGGTGTCTCTCAGTCCCCTCTCTCTCTCAGGGAGATATCTGTACACTGACTGGTGTCTCTCAGTCCCCCCTCTCTCAGGGAGATATCTGTACACTGACTGGTGTCTCTCAGTCCCCTCTCCCTCAGGGAGATATCTGTACACTGACTGGTCTCTCTCAGTCCCCTCTCTCTCTCAGGGAGATATCTGTACACTGACTGGTGTCTCACAGTCCCCTATCTCAGGGAGATATCTGTACACTGACTGGTCTCTCTCAGTCCCCTATCTCAGGGAGATATCTGTACACTGACTGGTCTCTCTCAGTACCCGATATCAGGGAGATATCTGTACACTGACTGGTCTCTCTCAGTCCCCTATCTCAGGGAGATATCTGTACACTGACTGGTTTCTCTCAGTCCCCTCTCTCAGGTAGATATCTGTACACTGACTGGTCTCTCTCAGTCCCCTCTCTCTCCCTCAGGGAGATATCTGTACACTGACTGGTGTCTCTCAGTCCACTCTCTCTCAGGGAGATATCTTTACACTGACTGGTGTCTCTCAGTACCCTCTCTCTCTCTCTCAGGGAGATATCTGTACACTGACTGGTGTCTCTCAGTCCCCTCTCTCTCTCTCAGGGAGATATCTGTACACCGACTGGTCTCTCTCAGTCCCCTCTCCCTCAGGGAGATATCTGTACACTGACTGGTGTGTCTCAGTCCCCTCTCTCTCAGGGAGATATCTGTACACTGACTGGTGTCTCTCAGTCCCCTCTCTCCCTCTCAGGGAGATATCTGTACCCTGACTGGTGTCTCTCAGTCCCCTCTCCCTCAGGGAGATATCTGTACACTGACTGGTGTCTCTCAGTCCCCTATCTCAGGGAGATATCTGTACACTGACTGGTGTCTCTCAGTCCCCTCTCTCTCTCAGGGAGATATCTGTACACTGACTGGTGTCTCTCAGTCCCCGCTCTCTCTCAGGGAGATATCTGTCCCCTGACTGGTGTCTCTCAGTCCCCTCTCCCTCAGGGAGATATCTGTCCACTGACTGGTGTCTCTCAGTACCCTCTCTCTCTCTCAGGGAGATATCTGTACACTGACTGGTGTCTCTCAGTCTCCACTCTCTCTCAGGGAGATATCTGTACACTGACTGGTGTCTCTCAGTCCCCTCTCTCTCACTCAGGGAGATATCTGTACACTGATTGGTGTCTCTCAGTCCCCTCTCTCACTCAGGGAGATATCTGTACACTGACTGGTGTCTCTCAGTCCCCTCTCTCTCTCAGGGAGATATCTGTACACTGACTGGTGTCTCTCAGTCCCCTCTCTCTCTCTCAGGGAGATATCTGTACACTGACTGGTGTCTCTCAGTCCCCTCTCTCTCTCTCAGGGAGATATCTGTACACTGATTGGTGTCTCTCAGTCCCCTCTCTCACTCAGGGAGATATCTGTACACTGACTGGTCTCTCTCAGTCCCCTCTCTCTCTCAGGGAGATATCTGAACACTGACTGGTGTCTCTCAGTCCCCCCTCTCTCTCAGGGAGATATCTGTACCCTGACTGGTGTCTCTCAGTCCCCTCTCCCTCAGGGAGATATCTGTACACTGACTGGTCTCTCTCAGTCCCCTCTCTCCCTCAGGGAAATATCTGTACACTGACTGGTCTCTCTCAGTCCCCTCTCTCTCTCAGGGAGATATCTGTACACTGACTGGTGTCTCTCAGTCCCCTATCTCAGGGAGATATCTGTACACTGACTGGTCTCTCTCTGTCCCCTTTCTCAGGGAGATATCTGTGCACTGACTGGTCTCTCTCAGTCCCCTCTCTCAGGGAGATATCTGTACACTGACTGGTGTCTCTCAGTCCCCGCTCTCTGTCAGGGAGATATCTGTACCCTGACTGGTGTCTCTCAGTCCCCTCTCTCTCTCAGGGAGATATCTGTACACTGACTGGTTCTCTCAGTCCCCTATCTCAAGGAGATATCTGTACACTGACTGGTGTCTCTCAGTCCCCTCTCTCAGGGAGATATCTGTACACTGACTGGTGTCTCTCAGTCCCGTCTCTCTCTCTCAGGGAGATATCTGTACACTGACTGGTGTCTCTCAGTCCCCTCTCTCTCAGGGAGATATCTGTACACTGACTGGTGTCTCTCAGTCCCCTCTCTCTCTCTCAGGGAGATATCTGTACACTGACTCGTGTCTCTCAGTCCCCTGTCTCTCTCAGGGAGATATCTGTACACTGACTGGTGTCTCTCAATCCCCTCTCTCTCTCAGGGAGATATCTGTACAATGACTGGTGTCTCTCAGTCCCCACTCCATCAGGGAGATATCTGTACACTGACTGGTGTCTCTCAGTCCCCTCTCTCTCTCAGGGAGATATCTGTACACTGACTGGGGTCTCTCAGACCCCTCTCTCTCCCTGAGGGAGATATCTGTACACTGACTGGTGTCTCTCAGTCCCCTCTCTCTCTCTCTCAGGGAGATATCTGTACACTGACTGGTGTCTCTCAGTCCCCTCTCTCTCTCTCTCAGGGAGATATCTGTACACTGATTGGTGTCTCTTAGTCCCCTGTCTCTCTCAGGGAGATATCTGTACACTGACTGGTGTCTCTCAGTACTCTCTCTCTCTCTCAGGCAGATATCTGTACACTGACTGGTGTCTCTCACTCCCCTCTCTCTCTCTCTCTCAGGGAGATATCTGTACACTGACTGGTGTCTCTCAGTCCCCTCTCTCTCTCAGGGAGATATCTGTACACTGACTGGTGTCTCTCAGTCCCCTCTCTCTCTCTCAGGGAGATATCTGTACACTGATTGGTGTCTCTCAGTCCCCTCTCTCTCTCTCAGGGTGATATCTGTACACTGACTGGTGTCTCTCAGTCCCCTCTCTCTCTCTCAGGGAGATATCTGTACACTGATTGGTGTCTCTCAATCCCCTCTCTCTCTCTCAGGGAGATATCTGTACACTGACTGGTGTCTCTCAGTCCCCTCTCTCTCTCAGGGAGATATCTGTACACTGACTGGTGTCTCTCCGTCCCCTCCCTCAGGGAGATATCTGTACACTGACTGGTCTCTCTCAGTCCCTTATCTCAGGGAGATATCTGTACACTGACTGGTCTCTCTCTGTCCCCTTTCTCAGGGAGATATCTGTACACTGACTGGTGTCTCTCAGTCCCCTCTCTCAGGGAGATAACTGTACACTGACTGGTCTCTCTCAGTCCCCTATCTCAGGGAGATATCTGTACACTGACTGGTCTCTCTCTGTCCCCTTTCTCAGGGAGATATCTGTACACTGACTGGTGTCTCTCAGTCCCCTCTCTCTCTCTCTCTCAGGGAGATATCTGTACACTGACTGGTGTCTCTCAGTCCCCTCTCTCTCTCTCAGGGAGATATCTGTCCACTGACTGGTCTCTCTCAGTCCCCTATCTCAGGGAGATATCTGTACACTGACTGGTCTCTCTCTGTCCCCTTTCTCAGGGAGATATCTGTACACTGACTGGTGTCTCTCAGTCCCCTCTCTCAGGGAGATATCTGTACACTGACTGGTGTCTCTCAGTCCCCTCTCTCTCTATCTCTCAGGGAGATATCTGTACACTGGCTGGTGTCTCTCAGTCCCCTCTCTCTCTCTCAGGGAGATATCTGTACACTGACTGGTCTCTCTCAGTCCCCTCTCCCTCAGGGAGATATCTGTACACTGATTGGAGTCGCTCAGTCCCCTCTCTCTCTCTCAGGGTGATATCTGTACACTGACTGGTGTCTCTCAGTCACCTCTCTCTCTCTCTCAGGGAGATATCTGTTCACTGATTGGTGTCTCTCAGTCCCCTCTCTCTCTCTCAGGGAGCTATCTGTACACTGACTGGTGTCTCTCAGTCCCCTCTCTCTCAGGGAGATATCTGTACCCTGACTGGTGTCTCTCAGTCCCCTCTCTCTCTCAGGGAGATATCTGTACCCTGACTGGTGTCTCTCAGTCCCCTCTCTCTCTCTCAGGGAGATATCTGTACACTGACTGGTGTCTCTCAGTCCCCTATCTCAGGGAGATATCTGTACACTGACTGGTGTCTCTCAGTCTCCTCTTTTTCAGGGAGATATCTGTGCACTGACTGGTCTCTCTCAGTACCCTATATCAGGGAGATATCTGTACACTGACTGGTGTCTCTCAGTCCCCTATCTCAGGGAGATATCTGTACACTGACTGGGGTCTCTCAGTCCCCTCTCTCAGGGAGATATCTGTACACTGACTGGTCTCTCTCAGTCCCCTCTCCCTCAGGGAGATATATGTACACTGACTGGTGTCTCTCAGTCCACTCTCTCTCAGGGAGATATCTGTACACTGACTGGTGTCTCTCAGTCCCCTCTCTCTCTCAGGGAGATATCTGTACATTGACTGGTGTCTCTCAGTCCCCCCTCTCTCTCTCAGGGAGATATCTGTACACTGACTGGTGTCTCTCAGTCCCCTATCTCAGGGAGATATCTGTACACTGACTGGTGTCTCTCAGTCCCCGCTCTCTCTTAGCAGGTTTCAGTACACTGACTGGTGTCTCTCAGTCCCCCCTCTCTCTCTCAGGGAGATATCTGTACACTGACTGGTGTCTCTCAGTCCACTATCTCAGGGAGATATCTGTACACTGACTGGTGTCTCTCAGTCCCCTCCCTCTCTCTCTCTCAGGGAGATATCTGTACACTGATTGGCGTCTCTCAGTCCCCTCTCTCTCTCTCAGGGTGATATCTGTACACTGACTGGTGTCTCTCAGTCCCCTCTCTCTCTCTCAGGGAGATATCTGTACACTGACTGGCGTCTGTCAGTCCCCTCTCTCTCTCTCAGGGAGATATCTGTACACTGATTGGGGTGTCTCAGTCCCCTCTCTCTCTCTCAGGGAGATATCTGTAAACTGACTGGTGTCTCTCAGTCCACTCTCTCTCAGGGAGATATCTGTACACTGACTGGTGTCTCTCAGTCCCCTCTCTCTCTCTCTCTCAGGGAGATATCTGTACACTGACTGGTGTCTCTCAGTCCCCTCTCTCTCAGGGTGATATCTGTACACTGACTGGTGTCTCTCAGTCCCCTCTCTCTCTCAGGGAGATATCTGTACACTGACTGGTGTCTCTCAGTCCCCCCTCTCTCTCAAGGAGATATCTGTACACTGACTGGTGTCTCTCAGTCCCCTCTCTCAGGGAGATATCTGTACACTGACTGGTGTCTCTCAGTCCCCTCCCTCTCTCTTCGGGAGATATCTGTACACTGACTGGTCTCTCTCAGTCCCCTCTCCCTCAGGGAGATATCTGTACACTGACTGGTGTCTCTCAGTCCCCTCTCTCTCAGGGAGATATCTGTACACTGACTGGTGTCTCTCCGTCCCCTCTCTCTCAGGGAGATATCTGTACCCTGACTGGTGTCTCTCAGTCCCCTCTCTCTCTCAGGGAGATATCTGTACACTGACTGGTGTCTCTCAGTCCCCTCTCTCAGGGAGATATCTGTACACTGACTGGTCTCTCTCAGTCCCCTCTCTCTCTCAGGGAGATATCTGTACACTGACTGGTGTCTCTCAGTCCCCTCTCTCTCTCAGGGAGATATTTGAACACTGACTGGTGTCTCTCAGTCCCCTCTCTCTCTCAGGGAGATATTTGTACACTGACTGGTGTCTCTCAGTCCCCTCTCCCTCAGGGAGATATCTGTACACTGACTGGTCTCTCTCAGTCCCCTCTCTCTCTCAGGGAGATATCTGCACACTGACTGGTGTCTCCCAGTCCCCTCTCTCTCCCAGGGAGATATCTGTACCCTGACTGGTGTCTCTCAGTCCCCTCTCTCTCTCAGGGAGATATCTGTACACTGACTGGTGTCTCTCAGTCCCCTATCTCAGGGAGATATCTGTACACTGACTGGTCTCTCTCAGTCCCCTATCTCAGGGAGATATCTGTACACTGACTGGTCTCTCTCTGTCCCCTATCTCAGGGAGATATCTGTGCACTGACTGGTCTCTCTCAGTCCCCTCTCTCAGGGAGATATCTGTACACTGACTGGTGTCTCTCAGTCCCCTATCTCAGGGAGATATCTGTACACTGACTGGTCTCTCTCAGTACCCTATCTCAGGGAGATATCTGTACACTGACTGGTGTCTCTCAGTCCCCTATCTCAGGGAGATATCTGTGCACTGACTGGTGTCTCTCAGTCCTCTCTCTCTCTCTCTCAGGGAGATATCTGTACACTGACTGGTGTCTCTCAGTCCCCTCTCTCTCTCAGGGAGATATCTGTACCCTGACTGGTGTCTCTCAGTCCCCTCTCTCTCTCAGGGAGATATCTGTACACTGACTGGTGTCTCTCAGTCCCCTGTCTCAGGGAGATATCTGTACACTGACTGGTGTCTCTCAGTCCCCTCTCTCTCTCAGGGAGATATCTGTACCCTGACTGGTGTCTCGCAGTCCCCTCTCTCTCTCAGGGAGATATCTGTACACTGACTGGTGTCTCTCAGTCCCCTCTCTCTCTCAGGGAGATATTTGTACACTGACTGGTGTCTCTCAGTCCCCTCTCCCTCAGGGAGATATCTGTACACTGACTGGTCTCTCTCAGTCCCCTCTCTCTCTCAGGGAGATATCTGCACACTGACTGGTGTCTCCCAGTCCGCTCTCTCTCCCAGGGAGATATCTGTACCCTGACTGGTGTCTCTCAGTCCCCTCTCTCTCTCAGGGAGATATCTGTACACTGACTGGTGTCTCTCAGTCCCCTGTCTCAGGGAGATATCTGTACACTGACTGGTTCTCTCAGTCCCCTATCTCAGGGAGATATCTGTACACTGACTGGTCTCTCTCAGAATCCCTATCTCAGGGAGATATCTGTACACTGATTGGTGTCTCTCAGTCCCCTCTCTCTCAGGGAGATATCTGTACACTGACTGGTGTCTCCCAGTCCCCTCTCAGTCCCTCAGGGAGATATCTGTACACTGACTGGTGTCTCTCAGTCCCCTCTCTCTCTCTAAGGGAGATATCTGTACACTGACTGGTCTCTCTCAGTCCCCTCTCCCTCAGGGAGATATCTGTACACTGACTGGTGTCTCTCAGTCCCCTCTCTCTCAGGGAGATATCTGTACACTGACTGGTGTCTCTCCGTCCCCTCTCTCTCTCAGGGAGATATCTGTACACTGACTGGTGTCTCTCAGTCTCCAATCTCAGGGAGATATCTGTACACTGACTGGTTCTCTCAGTCCCCTAGCTCAGGGAGATATCTGTACACTGACTGGTCTCTCCCAGTACCCTATCTCAGGGAGATATCTGTACACTGACCGGTGTCTCTCAGTCCCCTCTCTCAGGGAGATATCTGTACACTGACTGGTGTCTCTCAGTCCCCTCTCTCTCTCTCAGGGAGATATCTGTACACTGACTGGTGTCTCTCAGTCCCCTCTCTCTCTCTCAGGGAGATATCTGTACACTGACTGGTCTCTCTCAGTCCCCTCTTCCTCAGGGAGACATCTGTACACTGACTGGTGTCTCTCAGTCCCCTCTCTCTCTCTCAGGGAGATATCTGTACACTGACTGGTGTCTCTCAGTCCCCTCTCTCTCTCTCAGGGAGATATCTGTACACTGACTGGTGTCTCTCAGTCCCCTCTCCCTCAGGGAGATATCTGTACACTGACTGGTCTCTCTCAGTCCCCTCTCTCTCTCAGGGAGATATCTGTACACTGACTGGTGTCTCTCAGTCCCCTATCTCAGGGAGATATCTGTACACTGACTGGTCTCTCTCTGTCCCCTATCTCAGGGAGATATCTGTGCACTGACTGGTCTCTCTCAGTCCCCTCTCTCAGGGAGATATCTGTACACTGACTGGTGTCTCTAAGTCCCCTATCTCAGGGAGATATCTGTACACTGACTGGTCTCTCTCAGTACCCGATATCAGGGAGATATCTGTACACTGACTGGTCTCTCTCAGTCCCCTATCTCAGGGAGATATCTGTACACTGACTGGTGTCTCTCAGTCCCCTCTCTCAGGGAGATATCTGTACACTGACTGGTCTCTCTCAGTCCCCTCTCTCTCCCTCAGGGAGATATCTGTACACTGACTGGTGTCTCTCAGTCCACTCTCTCTCAGGGAGATATCTTTACACTGACTGGTGTCTCTCAGTCCCCTCTCTCTCTCTCTCAGGGAGATATCTGTACACTGACTGGTGTCTCTCAGTCCCCTCTCTCTCTCTCAGGGAGATATCTGTACACCGACTGGTCTCTCTCAGTCCCCTCTCTCTCAGGGAGATATCTGTGCACTGACTGGTGTGTCTCAGTCCCCTCTCTCTCAGGGAGATATCTGTACACTGACTGGTGTCTCTCAGTCCCCTCTCTCCCTCTCAGGGAGATATCTGTACACTGACTGGTGTCTCTCAGTCCCCTTTCTCTCTCTCCGGGAGATATCTGTACACTGACTGGTGTCTCTCAGTCCCCCCTCTCTCTCAGCGACATATCTGTACACTGACTGGTGTCTCTCAGTACCCTCTCTCTCTCTCAGGGAGATATCTGTGCACTGACTGGTGTCTCTCAGTCCCCCCTCTCTCTCTCAGGGAGATGTCTGTACACTGACTGGTGTCTCTCCGTCCCCTCTCTCTCTTTCGGGGAGATATCTGTACACTGACTGGTGTCTCTCTGTCCCCCCTCTCTCAGGGAGATATCTGTACCCTGACTGGTGTCTCTCAGTCCCCTCTCCCTCAGGGAGATATCTGTACACTGACTGGTGTCTCTCAGTCCCCTATCTCAGGGAGATATCTGTACACTGACTGGTGTCTCTCAGTCCCCCCTCTCTCTCTCAGGGAGATATCTGTACACTGACTGGTGTCTCTCAGTCCCCTCTCTCAGGGAGATATCTGTACACTGACTGGTGTCTCTAAGTCCCCTCTCTCTCCCTCAGGGAGACATCTGTACACTGACTGGTGTCTCTCCGTCCCCTCTCACTCTTTCCGGGAGATATCTGTACACTGACTGGTGTCGCTCAGTCCCCCCTCTCTCAGGGAGATATCTGTACACTGTCTGGTGTCTCTCAGTACCCTCTCTCTCCCTGAGGGAGATATCTGTACACTGACTGGTGTCTCTCCGGCCCCTCTCTCTCTATCCGGAAGATATCTGTACACTGACAGGTGTCTCTCAGTCCCCGCTCTCTCTCTCAGGGAGATATCTGTACACTGACTGGTGTCTCTCCGTCCCCTCTCTCTCTTTCCGGGAGATATCTGTGCACTGACTGGTGTCTCTCAGTCCCCCCTCTCTCAGGGAGATATCTGTACATTGTCTGGTGTCTCTCAGTACCCTCTCTCTCCCTGAGGGAGATATCTGTACACTGACTGGTGTCTCTCCGTCCCCTCTCTCTCTCTCTCTCCGGAAGATATCTGTACACTGACTCGCGTCTCTCAGTCCCCCCTCTCTCAGGGAGATATCTGTACACTGCCTGGTGTCTCTCAGTAACCTCTCTCTCCCTCAGGGAGATATCTGTACACTGACTGGTGTCTCTCATTCCCCTCTCTCTCTCAGGGAGATATCTGTACACTGACTGGTGTCTCTCAGTCCCCCCTCTCTCAGGGAGATATCTGTACACTGCCTGGCGTCTCTCAGTAACCTCTCTCTCCCTCAGGGAGATATCTGTACACTGTCTGGTGTGTCTCAGTCCCCTCTCTCTCAGGGAGATATCTGTACACTGACTGGTGTCTCTCAGTCCCCTCTCTCTCTCAGGGAGATATCAGTACACTGACTGGTGTCTCTCAGTCCTCTATCTCAGGGAGATATCTGTACACTGACTGGGATCTCTCAGTCCCCTCTCTCTCTCAGGGAGATATCTGTACACTGACTGGTGTCTCTCAGTCCCCCCCCCCACTCTCTCTCAGGGAGATATCTGTACACTGACTGGTGTCTCTCAATCCCCTCTCTCTCTCAGGGAGATATCTGTACACTGACTGGTGTCTCTCAGGGAGATATCTGTACACTGACTGGTGTCTCTCAGACCCCTCTCTCTCTCAGGGAGATATCTGTACACTGACTGGGGTCTCTCAGACCCCTCTCTCTCCCTGAGGGAGATATCTGTACACTGACAGGTGTCTCTCAGACCCCTCTCTCTCCCTGAGGGAGATATCTGTACACTGATTGGCGTCTCTCAGTCCCCTCTCTCTCTCTCAGGGAGATATCTGTACACTGATTGGGGTGTCTCAGTCCCCTCTCTCTCTCTCAGGGAGATATCTGTAAACTGACTGGTGTCTCTCAGTCCCCCCTCTCTGTCTCAGGGAGATATCTGTACACTGACTGGTGTCTCTCAGTCCCCTCTCCCTCTCTCTCTCAGGGAGATATCTGTACACTGACTGGTGTCTCTCAGTCCCCTCTCTCTCAGGGTGATATCTGTACACTGACTGGTGTCTCTCAGTCCCCTCTCTCTCTCAGGGAGATATCTGTACACTGACTGGTGTCTCTCAGTCCCCCCTCTCTCTCAAGGAGATATCTGTACACTGACTGGTGTCTCACAGTCCCCTCTCTCTCTCAGGGAGATATCTGTACACTGACTGGTGTCTCTCAGTCCCCTCTCTCTCTCTTCGGGAGATATCTGTACACTGACTGGTGTCTCTCAGTCCCCTCTCCCTCAGGGAGATATCTGTACACTGACTGGTGTCTCTCAGTCCCCTCTCTCTCAGGGAGATATCTGTACACTGACTGGTGTCTCTCCGTCCCCTCTCTCTCAGGGAGATATCTGTACCCTGACTGGTGTCTCTCAGTCCCCTCTCTCTCTCAGGGAGATATCTGTACACTGACTGGTGTCTCTCAGTCCCCTTTCTCAGGGAGATATCTGTACACTGACTGGTCTCTCTCAGTCCCCTCTCTCTCTCAGGGAGATATCTGTACACTGACTGGTGTCTCTCAGTCCCCACTCTCTCTCAGGGAGATATCTGTACACTGACTGGTGTCTCTCAGTCCCCTCTACCTCAGGGAGATATCTGTACACTGACTGGTCTCTCTCAGTCCCCTCTCTCTCTCAGGGAGATATCTGCACACTGACTGGTGTCTCCCAGTCCCCTCTCTCTCCCAGGGAGATATCTGAACCCTGACTGGTGTCTCTCAGTCCCCTCTCTCTCTCAGGGAGATATCTGTACACTGACTGGTGTCTCTCAGTCCCCTATCTCAGGGAGATATCTGTACACTGACTGGTCTCTCTCAGTCCCCTATCTCAGGGAGATATCTGTACACTGACTGGTGTCTCTCAGTCCCCTATCTCAGGGAGATATCTGTGCACTGACTGGTCTCTCTCAGTCCCCTCTCTCAGGGAGATATCTGTACACTGACTGGTGTCTCTCAGTGCCCTATCTCAGGGAGATATCTGTACACTGACTGGTCTCTCTCAGTGCCCTATCTCAGGGAGATATCTGTACACTGACTGGTGTCTCTCAGTCCCCTATCTCAGGGTGATATCTGTACACTGACTGGTGTCTCTCAGTCCCGTCTCTCTCAGGGAGATATCTGCACACTGACTGGTGTCTCTCAGTCCCCTGTCTCAGGGAGATATCTGTACACTGACTGGTTCTCTCAGTCCCCTATCTCAGGGAGATATCTGTACACTGACTGGTCTCTCTCAGTCCCCTATCTCAGGGAGATATCTGTACACTGATTGGTGTCTCTCAGTCCCCTCTCTCTCAGGGAGATATCTGTACACTGACTGGTCTCTCTCAGTCCCCTCTCTCTCAGGGAGATATCGGTACACTGACTGGTGTCTCTCAGTCCCCTCTCTCTCAGGGAGATATCTGTACACTGACTGGTGTCTCTCAGTCCCCTCTCTCTCTCTCAGGGAGATATCTGTACACTGACTGGTGTCTCTCAGTCCCCTCTCTCTCTCTCAGGGAGATATCTGTACACTGACTGGTCTCTCTCAGTCCCCTCTTCCTCAGGGAGATATCGGTACACGGACTGGTGTCTCTCAGTCCCCTCTCTCTCTCTCCGGGAGATATCTGTACACTGACTGGTGTCACTCAGTCCCCTCTCTCTCTCAGGGAGATATCTGTACACTGACTGGTGTCTCTCAGTCCCCTCTCTCTCTCAGGGAGATATCTGTACACTGACTGGTGTCTCTCAGTCCCCTCTCCCTCAGGGAGATATCTGTACACTGACTGGTCTCTCTCAGTCCCCTCTCTCTCTCAGGGAGATATCTGTACAATGACTGGTGTCTCACAGTCCCCTATCTCAGGGAGATATCTGTACACTGACTGGTCTCTCTCTGTCCCCTATCTCAGGGAGATATCTGTGCACTGACTGGTCTCTCTCAGTCCCCTCTCTCAGGGAGATATCTGTACACTGACTGGTGTCTCTCAGTCCCCTATCTCAGGGAGATATCTGTACACTGACTGGTGTCTCTCAGTACCCGATATCAGGGAGATATCTGTACACTGACTGGTCTCTCTCAGTCCCCTATCTCAGGGAGATATCTGTACACTGACTGGTGTCTCTCAGTCCCCTCTCTCAGGGAGATATCTGTACACTGACTGGTCTCTCTCAGTCCCCTCTCTCTCCCTCAGGGAGATATCTGTACACTGACTGGTGTCTCTCAGTCCACTCTCTCTCAGGGAGATATCTTTACACTGACTGGTGTCTCTCAGTCCCCTCTCTCTCTCTCTCTCAGGGAGATATCTGTACACTGACTGGTGTCTCTCAGTCCCCTCTCTCTCTCTCAGGGAGATATCTGTACACCGACTGGTCTCTCTCAGTCCCCTCTCTCTCAGGGAGATATCTGTACACTGACTGGTGTGTCTCAGTCCCCTCTCTCTCAGGGAGAAATCTGTACACTGACTGGTGTCTCTCAGTCCCCTCTCTCCCTCTCAGGGAGATATCTGTACACTGACTGGTGTCTCTCAGTCCCCTATCTCTCTCTCCGGGAGATATCTGTACACTGACTGGTGTCTCTCAGTCCCCTCTCTCTCTCTCCGGGAGATATCTGTACACAGACTGGTGTCTCTCAGTCCCCCCTCTCTCTCAGCGACATATCTGTACACTGACTGATGTCTCTCAGTACCCTCTCTCTCTCTCAGGGAGATATCTGTGCACTGACTGGTGTCTCTCAGTCCCCCCTCTCTCTCTCAGGGAGATATCTGTACACTGACTGGTGTCTCTCCGTCCCCTCTCTCTCTTTCGGGGAGATATCTGTACATTGACTGGTGTCTCTCAGTCCCCCCTCTCTCAGGGAGATATCTGTACCCTGACTGGTGTCTCTCAGTCCCCTCTCCCTCAGGGAGATATCTGTACACTGACTGGTGTCTCTCAGTCCCCTATCTCAGGGAGATATCTGTACACTGACTGGTGTCTCTCAGTCCCCCCTCTCTCTCTCTCAGGGAGATATCTGTACACTGACTGGTGTCTCTCAGTCCCCTCTCTCAGGGAGATATCTGTACACTGACTGGTGTCTCTAAGTCCCCTCTCTCTCCCTCAGGGAGACATCTGTACACTGACTGGTGTCTCTCCGTCCCCTCTCACTCTTTCCGGGAGATATCTGTACACTGACTGGTGTCGCTCAGTCCCCCCTCTCTCAGGGAGATATCTGTACACTGTCTGGTGTCTCTCAGTACCCTCTCTCTCCCTGAGGGAGATATCTGTACACTGACTGGTGTCTCTCCGTCCCCACTCTCTCTATCCGGAAGATATCTGTACACTGACTGGTGTCTCTCAGTCCCCGCTCTCTCTCTCAGGGAGATATCTGTACACTGACTGGTGTGTCTCCGTCCCCTCTCTCTCTTTCCGGGAGATATCTGTGCACTGACTGGTGTCTCTCAGTCCCCCCTCTCTCAGGGAGATATCTGTACATTGTCTGGTGTCTCTCAGTACCCTCTTATCTCCCTGAGGGAGATATCTGTACACTGACTGGTGTCTCTCCGTCCCCTCTCTCTCTCTCTCCGGAAGATATCTGTACACTGACTCGTGTCTCTCAGTCCCCCCTCTCTCAGGGAGATATCTGTACACTGCCTGGTGTCTCTCAGTAACCTCTCTCTCCCTCAGGGAGATATCTGTACACTGACTGGTGTCTCTCAGTCCACTCTCTCTCAGGGAGATATCTGTACACTGACTGGTGTCTCTCATTCCCCTCTCTCTCTCAGGGAGATATCTGTACACTGACTGGTGTCTCTCAGTCCCCCCTCTCTCAGGGAGATATCTGTACACTGCCTGGTGTCTCTCAGTAACCTCTCTCTCCCTCAGGGAGATATCTGTACACTGTCTGGTGTGTCTCAGTCCCCTCTCTCTCAGGGAGATATCTGTACCCTGACTGGTGTCTCTCAGTCCCCTCTCTCTCTCAGGGAGATATCAGTACACTGACTGGTGTCTCTCAGTCCTCTATCTCAGGGAGATATCTGTACACTGACTGGTATCTCTCAGTCCCCTCTCTCTCTCAGGGAGATATCTGTACACTGACTGGTGTCTCTCAGTCCCCCCCCCCCTCTCTCTCAGGGAGATATCTGTACACTGACTGGTGTCTCTCAGTCCCCTCTCTCTCTCAGGGAGATATCTGTACACTGACTGGTGTCTCTCAATCCCCTCTCTCTCTCAGGGAGATATCTGTACACTGACTGGTGTCTCTCAGTCCCCCCTCTCTCAGGGAGATATCTGTACACTGACTGGTGTCTCTCAGACCCCTCTCTCTCTCAGGGAGATATCTGTACACTGACTGGGGTCTCTCAGACCCCTCTCTCTCCCTGAGGGAGATATCTGTACACTGACAGGTGTCTCTCAGACCCCTCTCTCTCCCTGAGGGAGATA
Source organism: Chiloscyllium punctatum (assembly GCF_047496795.1). Lineage (NCBI taxonomy): Eukaryota > Metazoa > Chordata > Chondrichthyes > Orectolobiformes > Hemiscylliidae > Chiloscyllium > Chiloscyllium punctatum. Next base: position 139,595 of record NW_027310069.1, read on the forward strand.
TCTGTACACTGACTGGTGTCTCTCAGTCCCCTCTCTCAGGGTGACATCTGTACACTGACTGGTGTCTCTCCGTCCCCTCTCTCTCTTTCCGGGAGATATCTGTGCACTGACTGGTGTCTCTCAGTCCCCCCTCTCTCAGGGAGATATCTGTACACTGTCTGGTGTCTCTCAGTACCCTCTCTCTCCCTGAGGGAGATATCTGTACACTGACTGGTGTCTCTCCGTCCCCTCTCTCTCTCTCTCCGGAAGATATCTGTACACTGACTCGTGTCTCTCAGTCCCCCCTCTCTCAGGGAGATATCTGTACACTGCCTGGTGTCTCTCAGTAACCTCTCTCTCCCTCAGGGAGATATCTGTACACTGACTGGTGTCTCTCATTCCACTCTCTATCAGGGAGATATCTGTACACTGACTGGTGTCTCTCATTCCCCTCTCTCTCTCAGGGAGATATCTGTACACTGACTGGTGTCTCTCAGTCCCCCCTCTCTCAGGGAGATATCTGTACACTGACTGGTGTCTCTCAGTCCCCTCTCTCTCTCAGGGAGATATCTGTACACTGACTGGTGTCTCTCAGTCCCCTATCTCAGGGAGATATCTGTACACTGACTGGTCTCTCTCAGTCCCCTATCTCAGGGAGATATCTGTACACTGACTGGTGTCTCTCAGTCCCCTCTTTCTCTCTCCGGGAGATATCTGTACACTGACTGGTGTCACTCAGTCCCCTCTCTCTCTCAGGGAGATATCTGTACACTGACTGGTGTCTCTCAGTCCCCTCTCTCTCTCAGGGAGATATCTGTACACTGACTGGTGTCTCTCAGTCCCCTCTCCCTCAGGGAGATATCTGTACACTGACTGGTCTCTCTCAGTCCCCTCTCTCTCTCAGGGAGATATCTGTACAATGACTGGTGTCTCACAGTCCCCTATCTCAGGGAGATATCTGTACACTGACTGGTCTCTCTCTGTCCCCTATCTCAGGGAGATATCTGTGCACTGACTGGTCTCTCTCAGTCCCCTCTCTCAGGGAGATATCTGTACACTGACTGGTGTCTCTCAGTCCCCTATCTCAGGGAGATATCTGTACACTGACTGGTGTCTCTCAGTACCCGATATCAGGGAGATATCTGTACACTGACTGGTCTCTCTCAGTCCCCTATCTCAGGGAGATATCTGTACACTGACTGGTGTCTCTCAGTCCCCTCTCTCAGGGAGATATCTGTACACTGACTGGTCTCTCTCAGTCCCCTCTCTCTCCCTCAGGGAGATATCTGTACACTGACTGGTGTCTCTCAGTCCACTCTCTCTCAGGGAGATATCTTTACACTGACTGGTGTCTCTCAGTCCCCTCTCTCTCTCTCTCTCAGGGAGATATCTGTACACTGACTGGTGTCTCTCAGTCCCCTCTCTCTCTCTCAGGGAGATATCTGTACACCGACTGGTCTCTCTCAGTCCCCTCTCTCTCAGGGAGATATCTGTACACTGACTGGTGTCTCTCAGTCCCCTCTCTCTCCCTCAGGGAGATATCTGTACACTGACTGGTGTCTCTCAGTCCCCCCTCTCTCTCTCAGGGAGATATCTGTACACTGACTGGTGTCTCTCAGTCCCCTCTCTCTCTCTCCGGGAGATATCTGTACATTGACTGGTGTCTCTCAGTCCCCCCTCTCTCAGGGAGATATCTGTACCCTGACTGGTGTCTCTCAGTCCCCTCTCCCTCAGGGAGATATCTGTACACTGACTGGTGTCTCTCAGTCCCCTATCTCAGGGAGATATCTGTACACTGACTGGTGTCTCTCAGTCCCCCCTCTCTCTCTCTCAGGGAGATATCTGTACACTGACTGGTGTCTCTCAGTCCCCTCTCTCAGGGAGATATCTGTGCACTGACTGGTGTCTCTCAGTTCCCCCCTCTCTCAGGGAGATATCTGTACATTGTCTGGTGTCTCTCAGTACCCTCTCTCTCCCTGAGGGAGATATCTGTACACTGACTGGTGTCTCTCCGTCCCCTCTCTCTCTCTCTCCGGAAGATATCTGTACACTGACTCGTGTCTCTCAGTCCCCCCTCTCTCAGGGAGATATCTGTACACTGCCTGGTGTCTCTCAGTAACCTCTCTCTCCCTCAGGGAGATATCTGTACACTGACTGGTGTCTCTCAGTCCACTCTCTCTCAGGGAGATATCTGTACACTGACTGGTGTCTCTCATTCCCCTCTCTCTCTCAGGGAGATATCTGTACACTGACTGGTGTCTCTCAGTCCCCCCTCTCTCAGGGAGATATCTGTACACTGCCTGGTGTCTCTCAGTAACCTCTCTCTCCCTCAGGGAGATATCTGTACACTGTCTGGTGTGTCTCAGTCCCCTCTCTCTCAGGGAGATATCTGTACCCTGACTGGTGTCTCTCAGTCCCCTCTCTCTCTCAGGGAGATATCAGTACACTGACTGGTGTCTCTCAGTCCTCTATCTCAGGGAGATATCTGTACACTGACTGGTATCTCTCAGTCCCCTCTCTCTCTCAGGGAGATATCTGTACACTGACTGGTGTCTCTCAGTCCCCCCCCCCCCTCTCTCTCAGGGAGATATCTGTACACTGACTGGTGTCTCTCAGTCCCCTCTCTCTCTCAGGGAGATATCTGTACACTGACTGGTGTCTCTCAATCCCCTCTCTCTCTCAGGGAGATATCTGTACACTGACTGGTGTCTCTCAGTCCCCCCTCTCTCAGGGAGATATCTGTACACTGACTGGTGTCTCTCAGACCCCTCTCTCTCTCAGGGAGATATCTGTACACTGACTGGGGTCTCTCAGACCCCTCTCTCTCCCTGAGGGAGATATCTGTACACTGACAGGTGTCTCTCAGACCCCTCTCTCTCCCTGAGGGAGATATCTGTACACTGACTGGTGTCTCTCAGTCCCCTCTCTCAGGGTGACATCTGTACACTGACTGGTGTCTCTCCGTCCCCTCTCTCTCTTTCCGGGAGATATCTGTGCACTGACTGGTGTCTCTCAGTCCCCCCTCTCTCAGGGAGATATCTGTACACTGTCTGGTGTCTCTCAGTACCCTCTCTCTCCCTGAGGGAGATATCTGTACACTGACTGGTGTCTCTCCGTCCCCTCTCTCTCTCTCTCCGGAAGATATCTGTACACTGACTCGTGTCTCTCAGTCCCCCCTCTCTCAGGGAGATATCTGTACACTGCCTGGTGTCTCTCAGTAACCTCTCTCTCCCTCAGGGAGATATCTGTACACTGACTGGTGTCTCTCAGTCCACTCTCTATCAGGGAGATATCTGTACACTGACTGGTGTCTCTCATTCCCCTCTCTCTCTCAGGGAGATATCTGTACACTGACTGGTGTCTCTCAGTCCCCCCTCTCTCAGGGAGATATCTGTACACTGCCTGGTGTCTCTCAGTAACCTCTCTCTCCCTCAGGGAGATATCTGTACGCTGTCTGGTGTGTCTCAGTCCCCTCTCTCTCAGGGAGATATCTGTACACTGACTGGTGTCTCTCACTCCCCTCTCTCTCTCAGGGAGATATCTGTACACTGACTGGCGTCTCTCAGACCCCTCTCCCTCAGGGAGATATCTGTACACTGACTGGTCTCTCTCAGTCCCCTCTCTCTCTCAGGGAGATATCTGAACACTGACTGGTGTCTCTCAGTCCCCTCTCTCTCTCAGGGAGATATCTGTACCCTGACTGGTGTCTCTCAGTCCCCTCTCCCTCAGGGAGATATCTGTACACTGACTGGTCTCTCTCAGTCCCCTCTCTCCCTCAGGGAGATATCTGTACACTGACTGGTCTCTCTCAGTCCCCTCTCTCTCTCAGGGAGATATCTGTACACTGACTAGTGTCTCTCAGTCCCCTATCTCAGGGAGATATCTGTACACTGACTGGTCTCTCTCAGTCCCCTATCTCAGGGAGATATCTGTACACTGACTGGTGTCTCTCAGTCCCCTCTCTCTCTCTCCGGGAGATATCTGTACACTGACTGGTGTCACTCAGTCCCCTCTCTCTCTCAGGGAGATATCTGTACACTGACTGGTGTCTCTCAGTCCCCTCTCTCTCTCAGGGAGATATCTGTACACTGACTGGTGTCTCTCAGTCCCCTCTCCCTCAGGGAGATATCTGTACACTGACTGGTCTCTCTCAGTCCCCTCTCTCTCTCAGGGAGATATCTGTACAATGACTGGTGTCTCACAGTCCCCTATCTCAGGGAGATATCTGTACACTGACTGGTCTCTCTCAGTCCCCTCTCTCAGGGAGATATCTGTACACTGACTGGTGTCTCTCAGTCCCCTATCTCAGGGAGATATCTGTACACTGACTGGTGTCTCTCAGTACCCGATATCAGGGAGATATCTGTACACTGACTGGTCTCTCTCAGTCCCCTATCTCAGGGAGATATCTGTACACTGACTGGTGTCTCTCAGTCCCCTCTCTCAGGGAGATATCTGTACACTGACTGGTCTCTCTCAGTCCCCTCTCTCTCCCTCAGGGAGATATCTGTACACTGACTGGTGTCTCTCAGTCCACTCTCTCTCAGGGAGATATCTTTACACTGACTGGTGTCTCTCAGTCCCCTCTCTCTCTCTCTCTCAGGGAGATATCTGTACACTGACTGGTGTCTCTCAGTCCCCTCTCTCTCTCTCAGGGAGATATCTGTACACCGACTGGTCTCTCTCAGTCCCCTCTCTCTCAGGGAGATATCTGTACACTGACTGGTGTGTCTCAGTCCCCTCTCTCTCAGGGAGAAATCTGTACACTGACTGGTGTCTCTCAGTCCCCTCTCTCCCTCTCAGGGAGATATCTGTACACTGACTGGTGTCTCTCAGTCCCCTTTCTCTCACTCCGGGAGATATCTGTACACTGACTGGTGTCTCTCAGTCCCCTCTCTCTCTCTCCGGGAGATATCTGTACACAGACTGGTGTCTCTCAGTCCCCCCTCTCTCTCAGCGACATATCTGTACACTGACTGATGTCTCTCAGTACCCTCTCTCTCTCTCAGGGAGATATCTGTGCACTGACTGGTGTCTCTCAGTCCCCCCTCTCTCTCTCAGGGAGATATCTGTACACTGACTGGTGTCTCTCCGTCCCCTCTCTCTCTTTCGGGGAGATATCTGTACATTGACTGGTGTCTCTCAGTCCCCCCTCTCTCAGGGAGATATCTGTACCCTGACTGGTGTCTCTCAGTCCCCTCTCCCTCAGGGAGATATCTGTACACTGACTAGTGTCTCTCAGTCCCCTATCTCAGGGAGATATCTGTACACTGACTGGTGTCTCTCAGTCCCCCCTCTCTCTCTCTCAGGGAGATATCTGTACACTGACTGGTGTCTCTCAGTCCCCTCTCTCAGGGAGATATCTGTACACTGACTGGTGTCTCTAAGTCCCCTCTCTCTCCCTCAGGGAGACATCTGTACACTGACTGGTGTCTCTCCGTCCCCTCTCACTCTTTCCGGGAGATATCTGTACACTGAGTGGTGTCGCTCAGTCCCCCCTCTCTCAGGGAGATATCTGTACACTGTCTGGTGTCTCTCAGTACCCTCTCTCTCCCTGAGGGAGATATCTGTACACTGACTGGTGTCTCTCCGTCCCCACTCTCTCTATCCGGAAGATATCTGTACACTGACTGGTGTCTCTCAGTCCCCGCTCTCTCTCTCAGGGAGATATCTGTACACTGACTGGTGTGTCTCCGTCCCCTCTCTCTCTTTCCGGGAGATATCTGTGCACTGACTGGTGTCTCTCAGTCCCCCCTCTCTCAGGGAGATATCTGTACATTGTCTGGTGTCTCTCAGTACCCTCTCTCTCCCTGAGGGAGATATCTGTACACTGACTGGTGTCTCTCCGTCCCCTCTCTCTCTCTCTCCGGAAGATATCTGTACACTGACTCGTGTCTCTCAGTCCCCCCTCTCTCAGGGAGATATCTGTACACTGCCTGGTGTCTCTCAGTAACCTCTCTCTCCCTCAGGGAGATATCTGTACACTGACTGGTGTCTCTCAGTCCACTCTCTCTCAGGGAGATATCTGTACACTGACTGGTGTCTCTCATTCCCCTCTCTCTCTCAGGGAGATATCTGTACACTGACTGGTGTCTCTCAGTCCCCCCTCTCTCAGGGAGATATCTGTACACTGCCTGGTGTCTCTCAGTAACCTCTCTCTCCCTCAGGGAGATATCTGTACACTGACTGGTGTCTCTCAGTCCCCTCTCTCTCAGGGTGATATCTGTGCACTGACTGGTGTCTCTCAGTCCCCTCTCTCTCTCAGGGAGATATCTGTACACTGACTGGTGTCTCTCAGTCCCCCCTCTCTCTCAAGGAGATATCTGTACACTGATTGGTGTCTCACAGTCCCCTCTCTCTCTCAGGGAGATATCTGTACACTGACTGGTGTCTCTCAGTCCCCTCTCTCTCTCTTCGGGAGATATCTGTATACTGACTGGTCTCTCTCAGTCCCCTCTCCCTCAGGGAGATATCTGTACACTGACTGGTGTCTCTCAGTCCCCTCTCTCTCAGGGAGATATCTGTACACTGACTGGTGTCTCTCCGTCCCCTCTCTCTCTCAGGGAGATATTTGTACCCTGACTGGTGTCTCTCAGTCCCCTCTCTCTCTCAGGGAGATATCTGTACACTGACTGGTGTCTCTCAGTCCCCTCTCTCAGGGAGATATCTGTACACTGACTGGTCTCTCTCAGTCCCCTCTCTCTCTCAGGGAGATATCTGTACACTGACTGGTGTCTCTCAGTCCCCTCTCTCTCTCAGGGAGATATCTGTACACTGACTGGTGTCTCTCAGTCCCCTCTCCCTCAGGGAGATATCTGTACACTGACTGGTCTCTCTCAGTCCCCTCTCTCTCTCAGGGAGATATCTGCACACTGACTGGTGTCTCCCAGTCCCCTCTCTCTCCCAGGGAGATATCTGTACCCTGACTGGTGTCTCTCAGTCCCCTCTCTCTCTCAGGGAGATATCTGTACACTGACTGGTGTCTCTCAGTCCCCTATCTCAGGGAGATATCTGTACACTGACTGGTCTCTCTCAGTCCCCTATCTCAGGGAGATATCTGTACACTGACTGGTCTCTCTCTGTCCCCTATCTCAGGGAGATATCTGTGCACTGACTGGTCTCTCTCAGTCCCCTCTCTCAGGGAGATATCTGTACACTGACTGGTGTCTCTCAGTCCCCTATCTCAGGGAGATATCTGTACACTGACAGGTCTTCCTCAGTACCCTATCTCAGGGAGATATCTGTACACTGACTGGTCTCTCTCAGTCCCCTATCTCAGGGAGATATCTGTACACTGACTGGTGTCTCTCAGTCCCCTCTCTCAGGGAGATATCTGTACACTGACTGGTCTCTCTCAGTCCCCTCTCCCTCAGGGAGATATCTGTACACTGACTGGTGTCTCAAAGTCCCCCCTCTCTCTCTCTCAGGGAGATATCTGTACACTGACTGGTGTCTCTCAGTCCCCTCTCTCTCTCAGGGAGATATCTGTACACTGACTGGTGTCTCTCAATCCCCTCTCTCTCTCAGGGAGATATCTGTACACTGACTGGTGTCTCTCAGTCCCCATTCCATCAGGGAGATATCTGTACACTGACTGGTGTCTCTCAGTCCCCTTCCCCTCTCTCTCTCAGGGAGATATCTGTTCACTGACTGGTGTCTCTCAGTCCCCTCTCTCTCAGGGAGATATCTGTACACTGACTGGTGTCTCTCAGTCCCCTCTCTCTCCCTGAGGGAGATATCTGTACACTGACTGGGGTCTCTCAGACCCCTCTCTCTCCCTGAGGGAGATATCTGTACACTGACAGGTGTCTCTCAGACCCCTCTCTCTCCCTGAGGGAGATATCTGTACACTGACTGGTGTCTCTCAGTCCCCCCTCTCTCTCTCTCAGGGAGATATCTGTACACTGACTGGTGTCTCTCAGTCCCCTCTCTCTCAGGGAGATATCTGTACACTGACTGGGGTCTCTCAGTCCTCTCTCTCTCTCTCAGGGAGATATCTGTACACTGACTGGAGTCTCTCAGTCCCCTCTCTCTCTCTCTCTCAGGGTGATATCTGTACACTGACTGGTGTCTCTCAGTCCTCTCTCACTCTCTCTCAGGGAGATATCTGTACACTGACTGGTGTCTCTCAGTCCCCTTTCTCTCTCAGGGAGATATCTGTACCCTGACTGGTGTCTCTCAGTCCCCTCTCTCTCTCAGGGAGATATCTGTACACTGACTGGTGTCTCTCAGTCCCCTGTCTCAGGGAGATATCTGTACACTGACTGGTTCTCTCAGTCCCCTATCTCAGGGAGATATCTGTACACTGACTGGTCTCTCTCAGTCCCCTATCTCAGGGAGATATCTGTACACTGATTGGTGTCTCTCAGTCCCCTCTCTCTCAGGGAGATATCTGTACACTGACTGGTGTCTCCCAGTCCCCTCTCTGTCCCTCAGGGAGATATCTGTACACTGACTGGTGTCTCTCAGTCCCCTCTCTCTCTCTTAGGGAGATATCTGTACACTGACTGGTCTCTCTCAGTCCCCTCTCCCTCAGGGAGATATCTGTACACTGACTGGTGTCTCTCAGTCCCCTCTCTCTCAGGGAGATATCTGTACACTGACTGGTGTCTCTCCGTCCCCTCTCTCTCTCAGGGAGATATCTGTACACTGACTGGTGTCTCTCAGTCTCCTATCTCAGGGAGATATCTGTACACTGACCGGTGTCTCTCAGTCCCCTCTCTCAGGGAGATATCTGTACATTGACTGGTCTCTCTCAGTCCCCTCTCTCTCAGGGAGATATCGGTACACTGACTGGTGTCTCTCAGTCCCCTCTCTCTCAGGGAGATATCTGTACACTGACTGGTGTCTCTCAGTCCCCTCTCTCTCTCTCAGGGAGATATCTGTACACTGACTGGTGTCTCTCAGTCCCCTCTCTCGCTCTCAGGGAGATATCTGTACACTGACTGGTCTCTCTCAGTCCCCTCTTCCTCAGGGAGATATCTGTACACTGACTGGTGTCTCTCAGTCCCCTCTCTCTCTCTCCGGGAGATATCTGTACACTGACTGGTGTCACTCAGTCCCCTCTCTCTCTCAGGGAGATATCTGTACACTGACTGGTGTCTCTCAGTCCCCTCTCTCTCTCAGGGAGATATCTGTACACTGACTGGTGTCTCTCAGTCCCCTCTCCCTCAGGGAGATATCTGTACACTGACTGGTCTCTCTCAGTCCCCTCTCTCTCTCAGGGAGATATCTGTACACTGACTGGAGTCTCTCAGTCCCCTCTCTCTCTCTCTCAGGGTGATATCTGTACACTGACTGGTGTCTCTCAGTCCTCTCTCTCTCTCTCTCAGGGAGATATCTGTACACTGACTGGTGTCTCTCAGTCCCCTTTCTCTCTCAGGGAGATATCTGTACCCTGACTGGTGTCTCTCAGTCCCCTCTCTCTCTCAGGGAGATATCTGTACACTGACTGGTGTCTCTCAGTCCCCTGTCTCAGGGAGATATCTGTACACTGACTGGTTCTCTCAGTCCCCTCTCTCTCAGGGAGATATCTGTACACTGACTGGTGTCTCCCAGTCCCCTCTCTGTCCCTCAGGGAGATATCTGTACACTGACTGGTCACTCTCAGTCCCCTCTCCCTCAGGGAGATATCTGTACACTGACTGGTGTCTCTCAGTCCCCTCTCTCTCAGGGAGATATCTGTACACTGACTGGTCTCTCTCCGTCCCCTCTCTCTCTCAGGGAGATATCTGTACACTGACTGGCGTCTCTCAGACCCCTCTCCCTCAGGGAGATATCTGTACACTGACTGGTCTCTCTCAGTCCCCTCTCTCTCTCAGGGAGATATCTGAACACTGACTGGTGTCTCTCAGTCCCCTCTCTCTCTCAGGGAGATATCTGTACCCTGACTGGTGTCTCTCAGTCCCCTCTCCCTCAGGGAGATATCTGTACACTGACTGGTCTCTCTCAGTCCCCTCTCTCCCTCAGGGAGATATCTGTACACTGACTGGTCTCTCTCAGTCCCCTCTCTCTCTCAGGGAGATATCTGTACACTGACTGGTGTCTCTCAGTCCCCTATCTCAGGGAGATATCTGTACACTGACTGGTGTCTCTCAGTCCCCTATCTCAGGGAGATATCTGTACACTGACTGGTCTCTCTCTGTCCCCTTTCTCAGGGAGATATCTGTGCACTGACTGGTGTCTCTCAGTCCCCTCTCTCTCTCTCTCAGGGAGATATCTTTACACTGACGGGTGTCTCTCAGTCCACTCTCTCTCAGGGAGATTTCTGTACACTGACTGGTGTCTCTCAGTCCCCTCTCTCTCTCTCTCAGGGAGATATCTGTACACTGACTGGTGTCTCTCAGTCCCCTCTCTCTCAGGGTGATATCTGTGCACTGACTGGTGTCTCTCAGTCCCCTCTCTCTCTCAGGGAGATATCTGTACACTGACTGGTGTCTCTCAGTCCCCCCTCTCTCTCAAGGAGATATCTGTACACTGATTGGTGTCTCACAGTCCCCTCTCTCTCTCAGGGAGATATCTGTACACTGACTGGTGTCTCTCAGTCCCCTCTCTCTCTCTTCGGGAGATATCTGTATACTGACTGGTCTCTCTCAGTCCCCTCTCCCTCAGGGAGATATCTGTACACTGACTGGTGTCTCTCAGTCCCCTCTCTCTCAGGGAGATATCTGTACACTGACTGGTGTCTCTCCGTCCCCTCTCTCTCTCAGGGAGATATCTGTACCCTGACTGGTGTCTCTCAGTCCCCTCTCTCTCTCAGGGAGATATCTGTACACTGACTGGTGTCTCTCAGTCCCCTCTCTCAGGGAGATATCTGTACACTGACTGGTCTCTCTCAGTCCCCTCTCTCTCTCAGGGAGATATCTGTACACTGACTGGTGTCTCTCAGTCCCCTCTCTCTCTCAGGGAGATATCTGTACACTGACTGGTGTCTCTCAGTCCCCTCTCCCTCAGGGAGATATCTGTACACTGACTGGTCTCTCTCAGTCCCCTCTCTCTCTCAGGGAGATATCTGCACACTGACTGGTGTCTCCCAGTCCCCTCTCTCTCCCAGGGAGATATCTGTACCCTGACTGGTGTCTCTCAGTCCCCTCTCTCTCTCAGGGAGATATCTGTACACTGACTGGTGTCTCTCAGTCCCCTATCTCAGGGAGATATCTGTACACTGACTGGTCTCTCTCAGTCCCCTATCTCAGGGAGATATCTGTACACTGACTGGTCTCTCTCTGTCCCCTATCTCAGGGAGATATCTGTGCACTGACTGGTCTCTCTCAGTCCCCTCTCTCAGGGAGATATCTGTACACTGACTGGTGTCTCTCAGTCCCCTATCTCAGGGAGATATCTGTACACTGACAGGTCTTCCTCAGTACCCTATCTCAGGGAGATATCTGTACACTGACTGGTCTCTCTCAGTCCCCTATCTCAGGGAGATATCTGTACACTGACTGGTGTCTCTCAGTCCCCTCTCTCAGGGAGATATCTGTACACTGACTGGTCTCTCTCAGTCCCCTCTCCCTCAGGGAGATATCTGTACACTGACTGGTGTCTCAAAGTCCCCCCTCTCTCTCTCTCAGGGAGATATCTGTACACTGACTGGTGTCTCTCAGTCCCCTCTCTCTCTCAGGGAGATATCTGTACACTGACTGGTGTCTCTCAATCCCCTCTCTCTCTCAGGGAGATATCTGTACACTGACTGGTGTCTCTCAGTCCCCATTCCATCAGGGAGATATCTGTACACTGACTGGTGTCTCTCAGTCCCCTTCCCCTCTCTCTCTCAGGGAGATATCTGTTCACTGACTGGTGTCTCTCAGTCCCCTCTCTCTCAGGGAGATATCTGTACACTGACTGGTGTCTCTCAGTCCCCTCTCTCTCCCTGAGGGAGATATCTGTACACTGACTGGGGTCTCTCAGACCCCTCTCTCTCCCTGAGGGAGATATCTGTACACTGACAGGTGTCTCTCAGACCCCTCTCTCTCCCTGAGGGAGATATCTGTACACTGACTGGTGTCTCTCAGTCCCCCCTCTCTCTCTCTCAGGGAGATATCTGTACACTGACTGGTGTCTCTCAGTCCCCTCTCTCTCAGGGAGATATCTGTACACTGACTGGGGTCTCTCAGTCCTCTCTCTCTCTCTCAGGGAGATATCTGTACACTGACTGGAGTCTCTCAGTCCCCTCTCTCTCTCTCTCTCAGGGTGATATCTGTACACTGACTGGTGTCTCTCAGTCCTCTCTCTCTCTCTCTCAGGGAGATATCTGTACACTGACTGGTGTCTCTCAGTCCCCTTTCTCTCTCAGGGAGATATCTGTACCCTGACTGGTGTCTCTCAGTCCCCTCTCTCTCTCAGGGAGATATCTGTACACTGACTGGTGTCTCTCAGTCCCCTGTCTCAGGGAGATATCTGTACACTGACTGGTTCTCTCAGTCCCCTATCTCAGGGAGATATCTGGACACTGACTGGTCTCTCTCAGTCCCCTATCTCAGGGAGATATCTGTACACTGATTGGTGTCTCTCAGTCCCCTCTCTCAGGGAGATATCTGTACATTGACTGGTCTCTCTCAGTCCCCTCTCTCTCAGGGAGATATCGGTACACTGACTGGTGTCTCTCAGTCCCCTCTCTCTCAGGGAGATATCTGTACACTGACTGGTGTCTCTCAGTTCCCTCTCTCTCTCTCAGGGAGATATCTGTACACTGACTGGTGTCTCTCAGTCCCCTCTCTCGCTCTCAGGGAGATATCTGTACACTGACTGGTCTCTCTCAGTCCCCTCTTCCTCAGGGAGATATCTGTACACTGACTGGTGTCTCTCAGTCCCCTCTCTCTCTCTCCGGGAGATATCTGTACACTGACTGGTGTCACTCAGTCCCCTCTCTCTCTCAGGGAGATATCTGTACACTGACTGGTGTCTCTCAGTCCCCTCTCTCTCTCAGGGAGATATCTGTACACTGACTGGTGTCTCTCAGTCCCCTCTCCCTCAGGGAGATATCTGTACACTGACTGGTCTCTCTCAGTCCCCTCTCTCTCTCAGGGAGATATCTGTACACTGACTGGAGTCTCTCAGTCCCCTCTCTCTCTCTCTCAGGGTGATATCTGTACACTGACTGGTGTCTCTCAGTCCTCTCTCTCTCTCTCTCAGGGAGATATCTGTACACTGACTGGTGTCTCTCAGTCCCCTTTCTCTCTCAGGGAGATATCTGTACCCTGACTGGTGTCTCTCAGTCCCCTCTCTCTCTCAGGGAGATATCTGTACACTGACTGGTGTCTCTCAGTCCCCTGTCTCAGGGAGATATCTGTACACTGACTGGTTCTCTCAGTCCCCTCTCTCTCAGGGAGATATCTGTACACTGACTGGTGTCTCCCAGTCCCCTCTCTGTCCCTCAGGGAGATATCTGTACACTGACTGGTCACTCTCAGTCCCCTCTCCCTCAGGGAGATATCTGTACACTGACTGGTGTCTCTCAGTCCCCTCTCTCTCAGGGAGATATCTGTACACTGACTGGTTCTCTCAGTCCCCTCTCTCTCAGGGAGATATCTGTACACTGACTGGTGTCTCCCAGTCCCCTCTCTGTCCCTCAGGGAGATATCTGTACACTGACTGGTCACTCTCAGTCCCCTCTCCCTCAGGGAGATATCTGTACACTGACTGGTGTCTCTCAGTCCCCTCTCTCTCAGGGAGATATCTGTACACTGACTGGTCTCTCTCCGTCCCCTCTCTCTCTCAGGGAGATATCTGTACACTGACTGGTGTCTCTCAGTCTCCTATCTCAGGGAGATATCTGTACACTGACCGGTGTCTCTCAGTCCCCTCTCTCTCAGGGAGATATCGGTACACTGACTGGTGTCTCTCAGTCCCCTCTCTCTCAGGGAGATATCTGTACACTGACTGGTGTCTCTCAGTCCCCTCTCTCGCTCTCAGGGAGATATCTGTACACTGACTGGTCTCTCTCAGTCCCCCGTCTCTCAGGGTGATATCTGTACACTGACTGGTGTCTCTCAGTCCCCTCTCTCTCTCTCCGGGAGATATCTGTACACTGACTGGTGTCACTCAGTCCCCTCTCTCTCTCAGGGAGATATCTGTACACTGACTGGTGTCTCTCAGTCCCCTCTCTCTCTCAGGGAGATATCTGTACACTGACTGGTGTCTCTCAGTCCCCTCTCCCTCAGGGAGATATCTGTACACTGACTGGTCTCTCTCAGTCCCCTCTCTCTCTCAGGGAGATATCTGTACACTGACTGGTGTCTCACAGTCCCCTATCTCAGGGAGATATCTGTACACTGACTGGTCTCTCTCTGTCCCCTATCTCAGGGAGATATCTGTGCACTGACTGGTCTCTCTCAGTCCCCTCTCTCAGGGAGATATCTGTACACTGACTGGTGTCTCTCAGTCCCCTATCTCAGGGAGATATCTGTACACTGACTGGTGTCTCTCAGTCCCCTCTCTCTCTCAGGGAGATATCTGTACACTGACTGGTGTCTCTCAGTCCCCTGTCTCAGGGAGATATCTGTACACTGACTGGTTCTCTCAGTCCCCTATCTCAGGGAGATATCTGTACACTGACTGGTCTCTCTCAGTCCCCTATCTCAGGGAGATATCTGTACACTGATTGGTTTCTCTCAGTCCCCTCTCTCTCAGGGAGATATCTGTACACTGACTGGTGTCTCCCAGTCCCCTCTCTGTCCCTCAGGGAGATATCTGTACACTGACTGGTGTCTCTCAGTCCCCTCTCTCTCTCTTAGGGAGATATCTGTACACTGACTGGTCTCTCTGAGTCCCCTCTCCCTCAGGGAGATATCTGTACACTGACTGGTGTCTCTCAGTCCCCTCTCTCTCAGGGAGATATCTGTACACTGACTGGTGTCTCTCCGTCCCCTCTCTCTCTCAGGGAGATATCTGTACACTGACTGGTGTCTCTCAGTCTCCTATCTCAGGGAGATATCTGTACACTGACCGGTGTCTCTCAGTCCCCTCTCTCAGGGAGATATCTGTACATTGACTGGTCTCTCTCAGTCCCCTCTCTCTCAGGGAGATATCGGTACACTGACTGGTGTCTCTCAGTCCCCTCTCTCTCAGGGAGATATCTGTACACTGACTGGTGTCTCTCAGTCCCCTCTCTCTCTCTCAGGGAGATATCTGTACACTGACTGGTCTCTCTCAGTCCCCTCTTCCTCAGGGAGATATCTGTACACTGACTGGTGTCTCTCAGTCCCCTCTCTCTCTCTCCGGGAGATATCTGTACACTGACTGGTCTCTCTCAGTCCCCTCTCTCAGGGAGATATCTGTACACTGACTGGTGTCTCTCAGTCCCCTATCTCAGGGAGATATCTGTACACTGACTGGTCTCTCTCAGTACCCGATATCAGGGAGATATCTGTACACTGACTGGTCTCTCTCAGTCCCCTATCTCAGGGAGATATCTGTACACTGACTGGTCTCTCTCAGTCCCCTCTCTCTCCCTCAGGGAGATATCTGTACACTGACTGGTGTCTCTCAGTCCACTCTCTCTCAGGGAGATATCTTTACACTGACTGGTGTCTCTCAGTCCCCTCTCTCTCTCTCTCAGGGAGATATCTGTACACTGACTGGTGTCTCTCAGTCCCCTCTCTCTCTCTCAGGGAGATATCTGTACACCGACTGGTCTCTCTCAGTCCCCTCTCTCTCAGGGAGATATCTGTACACTGACTGGTGTCTCTCAGTCCCCTCTCTCTCAGGGAGATATCTGTACACTGACTGGTGTCTCTCAGTCCCCTCTCTCCCTCTCAGGGAGATATCTGTACACTGACTGGTGTCTCTCAGTCCCCTTTCTCTCTCTCCGGGAGATATCTGTACACTGACTGGTGTCTCTCAGTCCCCTCTCTCTCTCTCCGGGAGATATCTGTACACAGACTGGTGTCTCTCAGTCCCCCCTCTCTCTCAGCGACATATCTGTACACTGACTGGTGTCTCTCAGTACCCTCTCTCTCTCTCAGGGAGATATCTGTGCACTGACTGGTGTCTCTCAGTCCCCCCTCTCTCTCTCAGGGAGATATCTGTACACTGACTGGTGTCTCTCCGTCCCCTCTCTCTCTTTCGGGGAGATATCTGTACACTGACTGGTGTCTCTCAGTCCCCCCTCTCTCAGGGAGATATCTGTACCCTGACTGGTGTCTCTCAGTACCCTCTCTCTCCCTGAGGGAGATATCTGTACACTGACTGGTGTCTCTCAGTCCCCTATCTCAGGGAGATATCTGTACACTGACTGGTGTCTCTCAGTCCCCGCTCTCTCTCAGGGAGATATCTGTACCCTGACTGGTGTCTCTCAGTCCCCTCTCCCTCAGGGAGATATCTGTACACTGACTGGTGTCTCTCAGTCCCCCCTCTCTCTCTCAGGGAGATATCTGTACACTGACTGGTGTCTCTCAGTCCCCTCTCTCAGGGAGATATCTGTACACTGACTGGTGTCTCTAAGTCCCCTCTCTCTCCCTCAGGGAGACATCTGTACACTGACTGGTGTCTCTCCGTCCCCTCTCTCTCTTTCCGGGAGATATCTGTACACTGACTGGTGTCGCACAGTCCCCCCTCTCTCAGGGAGATATCTGTACACTGTCTGGTGTCTCTCAGTACCCTCTTTCTCCCTGAGGGAGATATCTGTACACTGACTGGTGTCTCTCAGTCCCCGCTCTCTCTCTCAGGGAGATATCTGTACACTGACTGGTGTCTCTCCGTCCCCTCTCTCTCTTTCCGGGAGATATCTGTGCACTGACTGGTGTCTCTCAGTCCCCCCTCTCTCAGGGAGACATCTGTACACTGTCTGGTGTCTCTCAGTACCCTCTCTCTCCCTGAGGGAGATATCTGTACACTGCCTGGTGTCTCTCAGTAACCTCTCTCTCCCTCAGGGAGATATCTGTACACTGACTGGTGTCTCTCAGTCCACTCTCTCTCAGGGAGATATCTGTACACTGACTGGTGTCTCTCATTCCCCTCTCTCTCTCAGGGAGATATCTGTACACTGACTGGTGTCTCTCAGTCCCCCCTCTCTCAGGGAGATATCTGTACACTGCCTGGTGTCTCTCAGTAACCTCTCTCTCCCTCAGGGAGATATCTGTACACTGACTGGTGTCTCTCAGTCCCCTCTCTCTCAGGGAGATATCTGTACACTGACTGGTGTCTCTCAGTCCCCTCTCTCTCTCTCAGGGAGATATCTGTACACTGACTGGTGTCTCTCATTCCCCTCTCTCTCTCAGGGAGATATCTGTACACTGACTGGTGTCTCACAGTCCCCTATCTCAGGGAGATATCTGTACACTGACTGGTCTCTCTCTGTCCCCTATCTCAGGGAGATATCTGTGCACTGACTGGTCTCTCTCAGTCCCCTCTCTCAGGGAGATATCTGTACACTGACTGGTGTCTCTCAGTCCCCTATCTCAGGGAGAATATCTGTACACTGACTGGTCTCTCTCAGTACCCGATATCAGGGAGATATCTGTACACTGACTGGTCTCTCTCAGTCCCCTATCTCAGGGAGATATCTGTACACTGACTGGTGTCTCTCAGTCCACTCTCTCTCAGGGAGATATCTGTACACTGACTGGTGTCTCTCAGTCCCCTCTCTCTCTCTCTCAGGGAGATATCTGTACACCGACTGGTCTCTCTCAGTCCCCTCTCTCTCAGGGAGATATCTGTACACTGACTGGTGTCTCTCAGTCCCCTCTCTCTCAGGGAGATATCTGTACACTGACTGGTGTCTCTCAGTCCCCTCTCTCCCTCTCAGGGAGATATCTGTACACTGACTGGTGTCTCTCAGTCCCCTTTCTCTCTCTCCGGGAGATATCTGTACACTGACTGGTGTCTCTCAGTCCCCTCTCTCTCTCTCCGGGAGATATCTGTACACAGACTGGTGTCTCTCAGTCCCCCCTCTCTCTCAGCGACATATCTGTACACTGACTGGTGTCTCTCAGTACCCTCTCTCTCTCTCAGGGAGATATCAGTGCACTGACTGGTGTCTCTCAGTCCCCCCTCTCTCTCTCAGGGAGATATCTGTACACTGACTGGTGTCTCTCCGTCCCCTCTCTCTCTTTCGGGGAGATATCTGTACACTGACTGGTGTCTCTCAGTCCCCCCTCTCTCAGGGAGATATCTGTACCCTGACTGGTGTCTCTCAGTCCCCTCTCCCTCAGGGAGATATCTGTACACTGACTGGTGTCTCTCAGTCCCCTATCTCAGGGAGATATCTGTACACTGACTGGTGTCGCACAGTCCCCCCTCTCTCAGGGAGATATCTGTACACTGTCTGGTGTCTCTCAGTACCCTCTCTCTCCCTGAGGGAGATATCTGTACACTGACTGGTGTCTCTCCGTCCCCTCTCTCTCTTTCCGGGAGATATCTGTGCACTGACTGGTGTCTCTCAGTCCCCCCTCTCTCAGGGAGACATCTGTACTCTGTCTGGTGTCTCTCAGTACCCTCTCTCTCCCTGAGGGAGATATCTGTACACTGACTGGTGTCTCTCCGTCCCCTCTCTCTCTCTCTCTCCGGAAGATATCTGTACACTGACTCGCGTCTCTCAGTCCCCCCTCTCTCAGGGAGATATCTGTACACTGCCTGGTGTCTCTCAGTAACCTCTCTCTCCCTCAGGGAGATATCTGTACACTGACTGGTGTCTCTCAGTCCACTCTCTCTCAGGGAGATATCTGTACACTGACTGGTGTCTCTCATTCCCCTCTCTCTCTCAGGGAGATATCTGTACACTGACTGGTGTCTCTCAGTCCCCCCTCTCTCAGGGAGATATCTGTACACTGCCTGGTGTCTCTCAGTAACCTCTCTCTCCCTCAGGGAGATATCTGTACACTGACTGGTGTCTCTCAGTCCCCTCTCTCTCAGGGAGATATCTGTACATTGTCTGGTGTGTCTCAGTCCCCTCTCTCTCAGGGAGATATCTGTACCCTGACTGGTGTCTCTCAGTCCCCTCTCTCTCTCAGGGAGATATCAGTACACTGACTGGTGTCTCTCAGTCCTCTATCTCAGGGAGATATCTGTACACTGACTGGTATCTCTCAGTCCCCTCTCTCTCTCAGGGAGATATCTGTACACTGACTGGTGTCTCTCAGTACCCCCCCCTCTCTCTCTCAGGGAGATATCTGTACACTGACTGGTGTCTCTCAGTCCCCTCTCTCTCTCAGGGAGATATCTGTACACTGACTGGTGTCTCTCAATCCCCTCTCTCTCTCAGGGAGATATCTGTACACTGACTGGTGTCTCTCAGTCCCCTCTCTCTCAGGGAGATATCTGTACACTGACTGGTGTCTCTCAGTCCCCTCTCTCTCTCAGGGAGATATCTGTACACTGACTGGGGTCTCTCAGACCCCTCTCTCTCCCTGAGGGAGATATCTGTACCCTGACTGGTGTCTCTCAGTCCCCTCTCCCTCAGGGAGATATCTGTACACTGACTGGTGTCTCTCAGTCCCCTATCTCAGGGAGATATCTGTACACTGACTGGTGTCTCTCAGTCCCCTCTCTCTCAGGGTGATATCTGTACACTGACTGGTGTCACTCCGTCCCCTCTCTCTCTTTCCGGGAGATATCTGTGCACTGACTCGTGTCTCTCAGTCCCCCCTCTCTCAGGGAGATATCTGTACACTGTCTGGTGTCTCTCAGTACCCTCTCTCTCCCTGAGGGAGATATCTGTACACTGACTGGTGTCTCTCCGTCCCCTCTCTCTCTCTCTCCGGAAGATATCTGTACACTGACTCGTGTCTCTCAGTCCCCCCTCTCTCAGGGAGATATCTGTACACTGCCTGGTGTCTCTCAGTAACCTCTCTCTCCCTCAGGGAGATATCTGTACACTGACTGGTGTCTCTCAGTCCACTCTCTCTCAGGGAGATATCTGTACACTGACTGGTGTCTCTCATTCCCCTCTCTCTCTCAGGGAGATATCTGTACACTGACTGGTGTCTCTCAGTCCCCCCTCTCTCAGGGAGATATCTGTACACTGCCTGGTGTCTCTCAGTAACCTCTCTCTCCCTCAGGGAGATATCTGTACACTGTCTGGTGTGTCTCAGTCCCCTCTCTCTCAGGGAGATATCTGTACCCTGACTGGTGTCTCTCAGTCCCCTCTCTCTCTCAGGGAGTTATCAGTACACTGACTGGTGTCTCTCAGTCCTCTATCTCAGGGAGATATCTGTACACTGACTGGTATCTCTCAGTCCCCTCTCTCTCTCAGGGAGATATCTGTACACTGACTGGTGTCTCTCAGTCCCCCCCCTCTCTCTCTCAGGGAGATATCTGTACACTGACTGGTGTCTCTCAGTCCCCTCTCTCTCTCAGGGAGATATCTGTACACTGACTGGTGTCTCTCAATCCCCTCTCTCTCTCAGGGAGATATCTGTACACTGACTGGTGTCTCTCAGTCCCCTCTCTCTCAGGGAGATATCTGTACACTGACTGGTGTCTCTCAGTCCCCTCTCTCTCTTCAGGGAGATATCTGTACACTGACTGGGGTCTCTCAGACCCCTCTCTCTCCCTGAGGGAGATATCTGTACACTGACAGGTGTCTCTCAGACCCCTCTCTCTCCCTGAGGGAGATATCTGTACACTGACTGGTGTCTCTCAGTCCCCTCTCTCTCAGGGTGATATCTGTACACTGACTGGTGTCTCTCAGTACCCTCTCTCTCTCTCAGGGAGATATCTGTACACTGACTGGTGTCTCTCAGTCTCCACTCTCTTTAAGGGAGATATCTGTACACTGACTGGTGTCTCTCAGTCCCCTCTCTCTCTCTCAGGGAGATATCTGTACACTGATTGGTGTCTCTCAGTCCCCTCTCTCACTCAGGGAGATATCTGTACACTGACTGGTGTCTCTCACTCCCCTCTCTCTCTCAGGGAGATATCTGTACACTGACTAGTGTCTCTCAGACCCCTCTCCCTCAGGGAGATATCTGTACACTGACTGGTCTCTCTCAGTCCCCTCTCTCTCTCAGGGAGATATCTGAACACTGACTGGTGTCTCTCAGTCCCCTCTCTCTCTCAGGGAGATATCTGTACCCTAACTGGTGTCTCTCAGTCCCCTCTCCCTCAGGGAGATATCTGTACACTGACTGGTCTCTCTCAGTCCCCTCTCTCCCTCAGGGAGATATCTGTACACTGACTGGTCTCTCTCAGTCCCCTCTCTCTCTCAGGGAGATATCTGTACACTGACTGGTGTCTCTCAGTCCCCTATCTCAGGGAGATATCTGTACACTGACTGGTCTCTCTCAGTCCCCTATCTCAGGGAGATATCTGTACACTGACTGGTCTCTCTCTGTCCCCTTTCTCAGGGAGATATCTGTGCACTGACTGGTGTCTCTCAGTCCCCTCTCTCTCTCTCTCTCCCTCAGGGAGATATCTGTACACTGACTGGTGTCTCTCAGTCCACTCTCTCTCAAGGAGATATCTGTACACTGACTGGTGTCTCTCATTCCCCTCTCTCTCTCAGGGAGATATCTGTACACTGACTGGTGTCTCTCAGTCCCCCCTCTCTCAGGGAGATATCTGTACACTGCCTGGTGTCTCTCAGTAACCTCTCTCTCCCTCAGGGAGATATCTGTACACTGACTGGTGTCTCTCAGTCCACTCTCTCTCAGGGAGATATCTGTACACTGACTGGTGTCTCTCATTCCCCTCTCTCTCTCAGGGAGATATCTGTACACTGACTGGTGTCTCTCATTCCCCTCTCTCTCTCAGGGAGATATCTGTACACTGACTGGTGTCTCACAGTCCCCTATCTCAGGGAGATATCTGTACACTGACTGGTCTCTCTCTGTCCCCTATCTCAGGGAGATATCTGTGCACTGACTGGTCTCTCTCAGTCCCCTCTCTCAGGGAGATATCTGTACACTGACGGGTGTCTCTCAGTCCCCTATCTCAGGGAGATATCTGTACACTGACTGGTCTCTCTCAGTACCCGATATCAGGGAGATATCTGTACACTGACTGGTCTCTCTCAGTCCCCTATCTCAGGGAGATATCTGTACACTGACTGGTGTCTCTCAGTCCACTCTCTCTCAGGGAGATATCTGTACACTGACTGGTGTCTCTCAGTCCCCTCTCTCTCTCTCTCAGGGAGATATCTGTACACCGACTGGTCTCTCTCAGTCCCCTCTCTCTCAGGGAGATATCTGTACACTGACTGGTGTCTCTCAGTCCCCTCTCTCTCAGGGAGATATCTGTACACTGACTGGTGTCTCTCAGTCCCCTCTCTCCCTCTCAGGGAGATATCTGTACACTGACTGGTGTCTCTCAGTCCCCTTTCTCTCTCTCCGGGAGATATCTGTACACTGACTGGTGTCTCTCAGTCCCCTCTCTCTCTCTCCGGGAGATATCTGTACACAGACTGGTGTCTCTCAGTCCCCCCTCTCTCTCAGCGACATATCTGTACACTGACTGGTGTCTCTCAGTACCCTCTCTCTCTCTCAGGGAGATATCAGTGCACTGACTGGTGTCTCTCAGTCCCCCCTCTCTCTCTCAGGGAGATATCTGTACACTGACTGGTGTCTCTCCGTCCCCTCTCTCTCTTTCGGGGAGATATCTGTACACTGACTGGTGTCTCTCAGTCCCCCCTCTCTCAGGGAGATATCTGTACCCTGACTGGTGTCTCTCAGTCCCCTCTCCCTCAGGGAGATATCTGTACACTGACTGGTGTCTCTCAGTCCCCTATCTCAGGGAGATATCTGTACACTGACTGGTGTCTCTAAGTCCCCTCTCTCTCCCTCAGGGAGACATCTGTACACTGACTGGTGTCTCTCCGTCCCCTCTCTCTCTTTCCGGGAGATATCTGTACACTGACTGGTGTCGCACAGTCCCCCCTCTCTCAGGGAGATATCTGTACACTGTCTGGTGTCTCTCAGTACCCTCTCTCTCCCTGAGGGAGATATCTGTACACTGACTGGTGTCTCTCCGTCCCCTCTCTCTCTATCCGGAAGATATCTGTACACTGACTGGTGTCTCTCCGTCCCCTCTCTCTCTATCCGGAAGATATCTGTACACTGACTGGTGTCTCTCAGTCCCCGCTCTCTCTCTCAGGGAGATATCTGTACACTGACTGGTGTCTCTCCGTCCCCTCTCTCTCTTTCCGGGAGATATCTGTGCACTGACTGGTGTCTCTCAGTCCCCCCTCTCTCAGGGAGACATCTGTACACTGTCTGGTGTCTCTCAGTACCCTCTCTCTCCCTGAGGGAGATATCTGTACACTGACTGGTGTCTCTCCGTCCCCTCTCTCTCTCTCTCCGGAAGATATCTGTACACTGACTCGCGTCTCTCAGTCCCCCCTCTCTCAGGGAGATATCTGTACACTGCCTGGTGTCTCTCAGTAACCTCTCTCTCCCTCAGGGAGATATCTGTACACTGACTGGTGTCTCTCAGTCCACTCTCTCTCAGGGAGATATCTGTACACTGACTGGTGTCTCTCATTCCCCTCTCTCTCTCAGGGAGATATCTGTACACTGACTGGTGTCTCTCAGTCCCCCCTCTCTCAGGGAGATATCTGTACACTGCCTGGTGTCTCTCAGTAACCTCTCTCTCCCTCAGGGAGATATCTGTACACTGACTGGTGTCTCTCAGTCCCCTCTCTCTCAGGGAGATATCTGTACATTGTCTGGTGTGTCTCAGTCCCCTCTCTCTCAGGGAGATATCTGTACCCTGACTGGTGTCTCTCAGTCCCCTCTCTCTCTCAGGGAGATATCTGTACACTGACTGGTATCTCTCAGTCCCCTCTCTCTCTCAGGGAGATATCTGTACACTGACTGGTGTCTCTCAGTACCCCCCCCTCTCTCTCTCAGGGAGATATCTGTACACTGACTGGTGTCTCTCAGTCCCCTCTCTCTCTCAGGGAGATATCTGTACACTGACTGGTGTCTCTCAATCCCCTCTCTCTCTCAGGGAGATATCTGTACACTGACTGGTGTCTCTCAGTCCCCTCTCTCTCAGGGAGATATCTGTACACTGACTGGTGTCTCTCAGTCCCCTCTCTCTCTCAGGGAGATATCTGTACACTGACTGGGGTCTCTCAGACCCCTCTCTCTCCCTGAGGGAGATATCTGTACACTGACAGGTGTCTCTCAGACCCCTCTCTCTCCCTGAAGGAGATATCTGTACACTGACT
Organism: Chiloscyllium punctatum; assembly: GCF_047496795.1. Taxonomy (NCBI): domain Eukaryota; kingdom Metazoa; phylum Chordata; class Chondrichthyes; order Orectolobiformes; family Hemiscylliidae; genus Chiloscyllium; species Chiloscyllium punctatum. The sequence continues at coordinate 163,680 of NW_027310069.1, forward strand.
GGTGTCTCTCAGTCCCCTCTCTCTCAGGGTGATATCTGTACACTGACTGGTGTCACTCCGTCCCCTCTCTCTCCCTGAGGGAGATATCTGTACACTGACTGGTGTCTCTCCGTCCCCTCTCTCTCTCTCTCCGGAAGATATCTGTACACTGACTCGTGTCTCTCAGTCCCCCCTCTCTCAGGGAGATATCTGTACACTGCCTGGTGTCTCTCAGTAACCTCTCTCTCCCTCAGGGAGATATCTGTACACTGACTGGTGTCTCTCAGTCCACTCTCTCTCAGGGAGATATCTGTACACTGACTGGTGTCTCTCATTCCCCTCTCTCTCTCAGGGAGATATCTGTACACTGACTGGTGTCTCTCAGTCCCCCCTCTCTCAGGGAGATATCTGTACACTGCCTGGTGTCTCTCAGTAACCTCTCTCTCCCTCAGGGAGATATCTGTACACTGTCTGGTGTGTCTCAGTCCCCTCTCTCTCAGGGAGATATCTGTACCCTGACTGGTGTCTCTCAGTCCCCTCTCTCTCTCAGGGAGTTATCAGTACACTGACTGGTGTCTCTCAGTCCTCTATCTCAGGGAGATATCTGTACACTGACTGGTATCTCTCAGTCCCCTCTCTCTCTCAGGGAGATATCTGTACACTGACTGGTGTCTCTCAGTCCCCCCCCTCTCTCTCTCAGGGAGATATCTGTACACTGACTGGTGTCTCTCAGTCCCCTCTCTCTCTCAGGGAGATATCTGTACACTGACTGGTGTCTCTCAATCCCCTCTCTCTCTCAGGGAGATATCTGTACACTGACTGGTGTCTCTCAGTCCCCTCTCTCTCAGGGAGATATCTGTACACTGACTGGTGTCTCTCAGTCCCCTCTCTCTCTTCAGGGAGATATCTGTACACTGACTGGGGTCTCTCAGACCCCTCTCTCTCCCTGAGGGAGATATCTGTACACTGACAGGTGTCTCTCAGACCCCTCTCTCTCCCTGAGGGAGATATCTGTACACTGACTGGTGTCTCTCAGTCCCCTCTCTCTCAGGGTGATATCTGTACACTGACTGGTGTCTCTCAGTACCCTCTCTCTCTCTCAGGGAGATATCTGTACACTGACTGGTGTCTCTCAGTCTCCACTCTCTTTAAGGGAGATATCTGTACACTGACTGGTGTCTCTCAGTCCCCTCTCTCTCTCTCAGGGAGATATCTGTACACTGATTGGTGTCTCTCAGTCCCCTCTCTCACTCAGGGAGATATCTGTACACTGACTGGTGTCTCTCACTCCCCTCTCTCTCTCAGGGAGATATCTGTACACTGACTAGTGTCTCTCAGACCCCTCTCCCTCAGGGAGATATCTGTACACTGACTGGTCTCTCTCAGTCCCCTCTCTCTCTCAGGGAGATATCTGAACACTGACTGGTGTCTCTCAGTCCCCTCTCTCTCTCAGGGAGATATCTGTACCCTAACTGGTGTCTCTCAGTCCCCTCTCCCTCAGGGAGATATCTGTACACTGACTGGTCTCTCTCAGTCCCCTCTCTCCCTCAGGGAGATATCTGTACACTGACTGGTCTCTCTCAGTCCCCTCTCTCTCTCAGGGAGATATCTGTACACTGACTGGTGTCTCTCAGTCCCCTATCTCAGGGAGATATCTGTACACTGACTGGTCTCTCTCAGTCCCCTATCTCAGGGAGATATCTGTACACTGACTGGTCTCTCTCTGTCCCCTTTCTCAGGGAGATATCTGTGCACTGACTGGTGTCTCTCAGTCCCCTCTCTCTCTCTCTCTCTCTCTCAGGGAGATATCTGTACACTGACTGGTGTCTCTCAGTCCCCGCTCTCTCTCAGGGAGATATCAGTACCCTTACTGGTGTCTCTCAGTCCCCTCTCACTCTCAGGGAGATATCTGTACACTGACTGGTTCTCTCAGACCCCTATCTCAGGGAGATATCTGTACACTGACTGGTGTCTCTCAGTCCCCTCTCTCAGGGAGATATCTGTACACTGACTGGTGTCTCTCAGTCCCCTCTCTCTCTCTCAGGGAGATATCTGTACACTGACTGGTGTCTCTCAGTCCCCTCTCTCTCAGGGAGATATCTGTACACTGACTGGTGTCTCTCAGTCCCCTCTCTCCCTCTCAGGGAGATATCTGTACACTGACTGGTGTCTCTCAGTCCCCCGTCTCTCTCAGGGAGATATCTGTACACTGACTGGTGTCTCTCAGTCCCCTCTCTCTCTCAGGGAGATATCTGTACACTGACTGGTGTCTCTCAGTCCCCCCTCTCTCAGGGAGATATCTGTACACTGACTGGTGTCTCTCAGTCCCCTCTCCCTCAGGGAGATATCTGTACACTGACTGGTCTCTCTCAGTCCCCTCTCTCTCTCAGGGAGATATCTGTACACTGACTGGTGTCTCACAGTCCCCTATCTCAGGGAGATATCTGTACACTGACTGGTCTCTCTCTGTCCCCTATCTCAGGGTGATATCTGTGCACTGACTGGTCTCTCTCAGTCCCCTCTCTCAGGGAGATATCTGTACACTGACTGGTGTCTCTCAGTCCCCTATCTCAGGGAGATATCTGTACACTGACTGGTCTCTCTCAGTACCCGATATCAGGGAGATATCTGGACACTGACTGGTCTCTCTCAGTCCCCTATCTCAGGGAGATATCTGTACACTGACTGGTGTCTCTCAGTCCCCTCTCTCAGGGAGATATCTGTACACTGACTGGTCTCTCTCAGTCCCCTCTCTCTCCCTCAGGGAGATATCTGTACACTGACTGGTGTCTCTCAGTCCACTCTCTCTCAGGGAGATATCTTTACACTGACTGGTGTCGCTCAGTCCCCTCTCTCTCTCTCTCAGGGAGATATCTTTACACCGACTGGTCTCTCTCAGTCCCCTCTCCCTCAGGGAGATATCTGTACACTGACTGGTGTGTCTCACTCCCCTCTCTCTCAGGGAGATATCTGTACCCTGACTGGTGTCTCTCAGTCCCCTCTCCCTCAGGGAGATATCTGTACACTGACTGGTGTCTCTCAGTCCCCTATCTCAGGGAGATATCTGTACACTGACGGGTGTCTCTCAGTCCCCTCTCTCTCTCAGGGAGATATCTGTACACTGACTAGTGTCTCTCAGTCCCCGCTCTCTCTCAGGGAGATATCTGTCCCCTGACTGGTGTCTCTCAGTCCCCTCTCCCTCAGGGAGATATCTGTACACTGACTGGTGTCTCTCAGTACCCTCTCTCTCTCTCAGGGAGATATCTGTACACTGACTGGTGTCTCTCAGTCTCCACTCTCTCTCAGGGAGATATCTGTACACTGACTGGTGTCTCTCAGTCCCCTCTCTCTCTCTCAGGGAGATATCTGTACACTGATTGGTGTCTCTCAGTCCCCTATCTCAGGGAGATATCTGTACACTGACGGGTGTCTCTCAGTCCCCTCTCTCTCTCAGGGAGATATCTGTACACTGACTAGTGTCTCTCAGTCCCCGCTCTCTCTCAGGGAGATATCTGTCCCCTGACTGGTGTCTCTCAGTCCCCTCTCCCTCAGGGAGATATCTGTACACTGACTGGTGTCTCTCAGTACCCTCTCTCTCTCTCAGGGAGATATCTGTACACTGACTGGTGTCTCTCAGTCTCCACTCTCTCTCAGGGAGATATCTGTACACTGACTGGTGTCTCTCAGTCCCCTGTCTCTCTCTCAGGGAGATATCTGTACACTGATTGGTGTCTCTCAGTCCCCTCTCTCACTCAGGGAGATATCTGTACACTGACTGGTGTCTCTCAGTCCCCTGTCTCTCTCAGGGAGATATCTGTACACTGACTGGTGTCTCTCAGTCCCCTCTCTCTCTCTCAGGGAGATATCTGTACACTGATTGGTGTCTCTCAGTCCCCTCTCTCACTCAGGGAGATATCTGTACACTGACTGGTGTCTCTCAGTCCCCTATCTCAGGGAGATATCTGTACACTGACTGGTCTCTCTCTGTCCCCTTTCTCAGGGAGATATCTGTGCACTGACTGGTCTCTCTCAGTCCCCTCTCTCAGGGAGATATCTGTACACTGACTGGTGTCTCTCAGTCCCCGCTCCCTCTCAGGGAGATATCTGCACCCTGACTGGTGTCTCTCAGTCCCCTCTCTCTCTCAGGGAGATATCTGTACACTGACTGGTTCTCTCAGTCCCCTATCTCAGGGAGATATCTGTACACTGACTGGTGTCTCTCAGTCCCCTCTCTCAGGGAGATATCTGTACACTGACTGGTGTCTCTCAGTCCCGTCTCTCTCTCTCAGGGAGATATCTGTACACTGACTGGTGTCTCTCAGTCCCCTCTCTCTCAGGGAGATATCTGTACACTGACTGGTGTCTCTCAGTCCCCTCTCTCTCTCTCAGGGAGATATCTGTACACTGACTCGTGTCTCTCAGTCCTCTGTCTCTCTCAGGGAGATATCTGTACACTGACTGGTGTCTCTCAATCCCCTCTCTCTTTCAGGGAGATATCTGTACACTGACTGGTGTCTCTCAGTCCCCACTCCATCAGGGAGATATCTGTACACTGACTGGTGTCTCTCAGTCCCCTCTCTCTCTCAGGGAGATATCTGTACACTGACTGGTGTCTCTCAGTCCCCTCTCTCTCTCAGGGAGATATCTGTACATTGACTGGTCTCTCTCAGTCCCCTCTCTCTCAGGGAGATATCGGTACACTGACTGGTGTCTCTCAGTCCCCTCTCTCTCAGGGAGATATCTGTACACTGACTGGTGTCTCTCAGTCCCCTCTCTCTCTCTCAGGGAGATATCTGTACACTGACTGGTGTCTCTCAGTCCCCTCTCTCGCTCTCAGGGAGATATCTGTACACTGACTGGTCTCTCTCAGTCCCCTCTTCCTCAGGGAGATATCTGTACACTGACTGGTGTCTCTCAGTCCCCTCTCTCTCTCTCCGGGAGATATCTGTACACTGACTGGTGTCTCTCAGTCCCCTCTCTCTCTCAGGGAGATATCTGTACACTGACTGGTGTCTCTCAGTCCCCTCTCCCTCAGGGAGATATCTGTACACTGACTGGTGTCTCACAGTCCCCTATCTCAGGGAGATATCTGTGCACTGACTGGTCTCTCTCAGTCCCCTCTCTCAGGGAGATATCTGTACACTGACTGGTGTCTCTCAGTCCCCTATCTCAGGGAGATATCTGTACACTGACTGGTCTCTCTCAGTACCCGATATCAGGGAGATATCTGTACACTGACTGGTCTCTCTCAGTCCCCTATCTCAGGGAGATATCTGTACACTGACTGGTGTCTCTCAGTCCCCTCTCTCAGGGAGATATCTGTACACTGACTGGTCTCTCTCAGTCCCCTCTCTCTCCCTCAGGGAGATATCTGTACACTGACTGGTGTCTCTCAGTCCACTCTCTCTCAGGGAGATATCTTTACACTAACTGGTGTCTCTCAGTCCCCTCTCTCTCTCTCTCAGGGAGATATCTGTACACTGACTGGTGTCTCTCAGTCCCCTCTCTCTCTCTCAGGGAGATATCTGTACACCGACTGGTCTCTCTCAGTCCCCTCTCTCTCAGGGAGATATCTGTACACTGACTGGTGTCTCTCAGTCCCCTCTCTCTCAGGGAGATATCTGTACACTGACTGGTGTCTCTCAGTCCCCTCTCTCCCTCTCAGGGAGATATCTGTACACTGACTGGTGTCTCTCAGTCCCCTTTCTCTCTCTCCGGGAGATATCTGTACACTGACTGGTGTCTCTCAGTCCCCTCTCTCTCTCTCCGGGAGATATCTGTACACAGACTGGTGTCTCTCAGTCCCCCCTCTCTCTCAGCGACATATCTGTACACTGACTGGTGTCTCTCAGTACCCTCTCTCTCTCTCAGGGAGATATCTGTGCACTGACTGGTGTCTCTCAGTCGCCCCTCTCTCTCTCTCAGGGAGATATCTGTACACTGACTGGTGTCTCTCCGTCCCCTCTCTCTCTTTCGGGGAGATATCTGTACACTGACTGGTGTCTCTCAGTCCCCCCTCTCTCAGGGAGATATCTGTACACTGACTGGTGTCTCTCAGTCCCCTCTCCCTCAGGGAGATATCTGTACACTGACTGGTGTCTCTCAGTCCCCTCTCTCTCTCAGGGAGATATCTGTACACTGACTGGTGTCTCTCAGTCCCCGCTCTCTCTCAGGGAGATATCTGTACCCTGACTGGTGTCTCTCAGTCCCCTCTCCCTCAGGGAGATATCTGTACACTGACTGGTGTCTCTCAGTCCCCCCTCTCTCTCTCTCAGGGAGATATCTGTACACTGACTGGTGTCTCTCAGTCCCCTCTCTCAGGGAGATATCTGTACACTGACTGGTGTCTCTAAGTCCCCTCTCTCTCCCTCAGGGAGACATCTGTACACTGACTGGTGTCTCTCCGTCCCCTCTCTCTCTTTCCGGGAGATATCTGTACACTGACTGGTGTCGCACAGTCCCCCCTCTCTCAGGGAGATATCTGTACACTGTCTGGTGTCTCTCAGTACCCTCTCTCTCCCTGAGGGAGATATCTGTACACTGACTGGTGTCTCTCCGTCCCCTCTCTCTCTTTCCGGGAGATATCTGTACACTGACTGGTGTCGCACAGTCCCCCCTCTCTCAGGGAGATATCTGTACACTGACTGGTGTCTCTCAGTCCCCGCTCTCTCTCTCAGGGAGATATCTGTACACTGACTGGTGTCTCTCCGTCCCCTCTCTCTCTTTCCGGGAGATATCTGTGCACTGACTGGTGTCTCTCAGTCCCCCCTCTCTCAGGGAGACATCTGTACACTGTCTGGTGTCTCTCAGTACCCTCTCTCTCCCTGAGGGAGATATCTGTACACTGACTGGTGTCTCTCCGTCCCCTCTCTCTCTCTCTCCGGAAGATATCTGTACACTGACTCGCGTCTCTCAGTCCCCCCTCTCTCAGGGAGATATCTGTACACTGCCTGGTGTCTCTCAGTAACCTCTCTCTCCCTCAGGGAGATATCTGTACACTGACTGGTGTCTCTCAGTCCACTCTCTCTCAGGGAGATATCTGTACACTGACTGGTGTCTCTCATTCCCCTCTCTCTCTCAGGGAGATATCTGTACACTGACTGGTGTCTCTCAGTCCCCCCTCTCTCAGGGAGATATCTGTACACTGCCTGGTGTCTCTCAGTAACCTCTCTCTCCCTCAGGGAAATATCTGTACATTGTCTGGTGTGTCTCAGTCCCCTCTCTCTCAGGGAGATATCTGTACCCTGACTGGTCTCTCTCTGTCCCCTCTCTCTCTCAGGGAGATATCTGTACACTGACTGGTCTCTCTCTGTCCCCTCTCTCAGGGAGATATCTGTACACTGACTGGTGTCTCTCAGTCCCCTATCTCAGGGAGATATCTGTACACTGACTGGTCTCTCTCAGTACCCGATATCAGGGAGATATCTGTACACTGACTGGTCTCTCTCAGTCCCCTATCTCAGGGAGATATCTGTACACTGACTGGTGTCTCTCAGTCCCCTCTCTGAGGGAGATATCTGTACACTGACTGGTCTCTCTCAGTCCCCTCTCTCTCCCTCAGGGAGATATCTGTACACTGACTGGTGTCTCTCAGTCCACTCTCTCTCAGGGAGATATCTTTACACTGACTGGTGTCTCTCAGTCCCCTCTCTCTCTCTCTCAGGGAGATATCTGTACACTGACTGGTGTCTCTCAGTCCCCTCTCTCTCTCTCAGGGAGATATCTGTACACCGACTGGTCTCTCTCAGTCCCCTCTCTCTCAGGGAGATATCTGTACACTGACTGGTGTCTCTCAGTCCCCTCTCTCTCAGGGAGATATCTGTACACTGACTGGTGTCTCTCAGTCCCCTCTCTCCCTCTCAGGGAGATACCTGTACACTGACTGGTGTCTCTCAGTCCCCTTTCTCTCTCTCCGGGAGATATCTGTACACTGACTGGTGTCTCTCAGTCCCCTCTCTCTCTCTCCGGGAGATATCTGTACACAGACTGGTGTCTCTCAGTCCCCCCTCTCTCTCAGCGACATATCTGTACACTGACTGGTGTCTCTCAGTACCCTCTCTCTCTCTCAGGGAGATATCTGTGCACTGACTGGTGTCTCTCAGTCCCCCCTCTCTCTCTCAGGGAGATATCTGTACACTGACTGGTGTCTCTCCGTCCCCTCTCTCTCTTTCGGGGAGATATCTGTACACTGACTGGTGTCTCTCAGTCCCCCCTCTCTCAGGGAGATATCTGTACCCTGACTGGTGTCTCTCAGTCCCCTCTCCCTCAGGGAGATATCTGTACACTGACTGGTGTCTCTCAGTCCCCTATCTCAGGGAGATATCTGTACACTGACTGGTGTCTCTCAGTCCCCTCTCTCTCTCAGGGAGATATCTGTACACTGACTGGTGTCTCTCAGTCCCCGCTCTCTCTCAGGGAGATATCTGTACCCTGACTGGTGTCTCTCAGTCCCCTCTCCCTCAGGGAGATATCTGTACACTGACTGGTGTCTCTCAGTCCCCTCTCTCTCTCAGGGAGATATCTGTAAACTGACTGGTGTCGCACAGTCCCCCCTCTCTCAGGGAGATATCTGTACACTGTCTGGTGTCTCTCAGTACCCTCTCTCTCTCAGGGAGATATCAGTACACTGACTGGTGTCTCTCAGTCCTCTATCTCAGGGAGATATCTGTACACTGACTGGTATCTCTCAGTCCCCTCTCTCTCTCAGGGAGATATCTGTACACTGACTGGTGTCTCTCAGTCCCCCCCCTCTCTCTCTCAGGGAGATATCTGTACACTGACTGGTGTCTCTCAGTCCCCTCTCTCTCTCAGGGAGTTATCTGTACACTGACTGGTGTCTCTCCATCCCCTCTCTCTCTCAGGGAGATATCTGTACACTGACTGGTGTCTCTCAGTCCCCTCTCTCTCAGGGAGATATCTGTACACTGACTGGTGTCTCTCAGTCCCCTCTCTCTCAGGGAGATATCTGTACACTGACTGGGGTCTCTCAGACCCCTCTCTCTCCCTGAGGGAGATAGCTGTACACTGACAGGTGTCTCTCAGACCCCTCTCTCTCCCTGAGGGAGATATCTGTACACTGACTGGTGTCTCTCAGTCCCCTCTCTCTCAGGGTGATATCTGTACACTGACTGGTGTCTCTCAGTACCCTCTCTCTCTCTCAGGGAGATATCTGTACACTGACTGGTGTCTCTCAGTCTCCACTCTCTTTAAGGGAGATATCTGTACACTGACTGGTGTCTCTCAGTCCCCTCTCTCTCTCTCAGGGAGATATCTGTACACTGATTGGTGTCTCTCAGTCCCCTCTCTCACTCAGGGAGATATCTGTACACTGACTGGTGTCTCTCACTCCCCTCTCTCTCTCAGGGAGATATCTGTACACTGACTAGTGTCTCTCAGACCCCTCTCCCTCAGGGAGATATCTGTACACTGACTGGTCTCTCTCAGTCCCCTCTCTCTCTCAGGGAGATATCTGAACACTGACTGGTGTCTCTCAGTCCCCTCTCTCTCTCAGGGAGATATCTGTACCCTAACTGGTGTCTCTCAGTCCCCTCTCCCTCAGGGAGATATCTGTACACTGACTGGTCTCTCTCAGTCCCCTCTCTCCCTCAGGGAGATATCTGTACACTGACTGATCTCTCTCAGTCCCCTCTCTCTCTCAGGGAGATATCTGTACACTGACTGGTGTCTCTCAGTCCCCTATCTCAGGGAGATATCTGTACACTGACTGGTCTCTCTCAGTCCCCTATCTCAGGGAGATATCTGTACACTGACTGGTCTCTCTCTGTCCCCTTTCTCAGGGAGATATCTGTGCACTGACTGGTGTCTCTCAGTCCCCTCTCTCTCTCTCTCTCTCAGGGAGATATCTGTACACTGACTGGTGTCTCTCAGTCCCCGCTCTCTCTCAGGGAGATAGCTGTACCCTGACTGGTGTCTCTCAGTCCCCTCTCTCTCTCAGGGAGATATCTGTACACTGACTGGTTCTCTCAGTCCCCTATCTCAGGGAGATATCTGTACACTGACTGGTGTCTCTCAGTCCCCTCTCTCAGGGAGATATCTGTACACTGACTGGTGTCTCTCAGTCCCCTCTCTCTCTCTCAGGGAGATATCTGTACACTGACTGGTGTCTCTCAGTCCCCTCTCTCTCAGGGAGATATCTGTACACTGACTGGTGTCTCTCAGTCCCCTCTCTCCCTCTCAGGGAGATATCTGTACACTGACTGGTGTCTCTCAGTCCCCTGTCTCTCTCAGGGAGATATCTGTACACTGACTGGTGTCTCTCAGTCCCCTCTCTCTCTCAGGGAGATATCTGTACACTGACTGGTGTCTCTCAGTCCCCCCTCTCTCAGGGAGATATCTGTACACTGACTGGTGTCTCTCAGTCCCCTCTCCCTCAGGGAGATATCTGTACACTGACTGGTCTCTCTCAGTCCCCTCTCTCTCTCAGGGAGATATCTGTACACTGACTGGTGTCTCACAGTCCCCTATCTCAGGGAGCTATCTGTACACTGACTGGTCTCTCTCTGTCCCCTATCTCAGGGTGATATCTGTGCACTGACTGGTCTCTCTCAGTCCCCTCTCTCAGGGAGATATCTGTACACTGACTGGTGTCTCTCAGTCCCCTATCTCAGGGAGATATCTGTACACTGACTGGTCTCTCTCAGTACCCGATATCAGGGAGATATCTGTACACTGACTGGTCTCTCTCAGTCCCCTATCTCAGGGAGATATCTGTACACTGACTGGTGTCTCTCAGTCCCCTCTCTCAGGGAGATATCTGTACACTGACTGGTCTCTCTCAGTCCCCTCTCTCTCCCTCAGGGAGATATCTTTACACTGACTGGTGTCTCTCAGTCCCCTCTCTCTCTCTCAGGGAGATATCTGTACACCGACTGGTCTCTCTCAGTCCCCTCTCCCTCAGGGAGATATCTGTACACTGACTGGTGTGTCTCACTCCCCTCTCTCTCAGGGAGATATCTGTACACTGACTGGTGTCTCTCAGTCCCCTCTATCACTCTCAGGGAGATATCTGTACCCTGACTGGTGTCTCTCAGTCCCCTCTCCCTCAGGGAGATATCTGTACACTGACTGGTGTCTCTCAGTCCCCTCTCTCCCTCAGGGAGATATCTGTACACTGACTGGTGTCTCTCAGTACCCTCTCTCTCTCTCAGGGAGATATCTGTACACTGACTGGTGTCTCTCAGTCTCCACTCTCTCTCAGGGAGATATCTGTACACTGACTGGTGTCTCTCAGTCCCCTCTCTCTCTCTCAGGGAGATATCTGTACACTGATTGGTGTCTCTCAGTCCCCTCTCTCACTCAGGGAGATATCTGTACACTGACTGGTGTCTCTCAGTCCCCTGTCTCTCTCTGGGAGATATCTGTACACTGACTGGTGTCTCTCAGTCCCCTCTCTCTCTCTCAGGGAGATATCTGTACACTGACTGGTGTCTCTCAGTCCCCTCTCTCTCTCTCAGGGAGATATCTGTACACTGATTGGTGTCTCTCAGTCCCCTCTCTCACTCAGGGAGATATCTGTACACTGACTGGTCTCTCTCAGTCCCCTCTCTCTCTCAGTGAGATATCTGAACACTGACTGGTGTCTCTCAGTCCCCTCTCTCTCTCAGGGAGATATCTGTACCCTGACTGGTGTCTCTCAGTCCCCTCTCCCTCAGGGAGATATCTGTACACTGACTGGTCTCTCTCAGTCCCCTCTCTCCCTCAGGGAGATATCTGTACACTGACTGGTCTCTCTCAGTCCCCTCTCTCTCTCAGGGAGATATCTGTACACTGACTGGTGTCTCTCAGTCCCCTATCTCAGGGAGATATCTGTACACTGACTGGTCTCTCTCTGTCCCCTTTCTCAGGGAGATAACTGTGCACTGACTGGTCTCTCTCAGTCCCCTCTCTCAGGGAGATATCTGTACACTGACTGGTGTCTCTCAGTCCCCGCTCCCTCTCAGGGAGATATCTGCACCCTGACTGGTGTCTCTCAGTCCCCTCTCTCTCTCAGGGAGATATCTGTACACTGACTGGTTCTCTCAGTCCCCTATCTCAGGGAGATATCTGTACACTGGTGTCTCTCAGTCCTCTCTCTCTCTCAGGGAGATATCTGTACACTGACTGGTGTCTCTCAGTCCCCTCTCTCTCTCAGGGAGATATCTGTACACTGACTGGTGTCTCTCAGTCCCCTCTCTCAGGGAGATATCTGTACACTGACTGGTGTCTCTCAGTCCCGTCTCTCTCTCTCAGGGAGATATCTGTACACTGACTGGTGTCTCTCAGTCCCCTCTCTCTCAGGGAGATATCTGTACACTGACTGGTGTCTCTCAGTCCCCTCTCTCTCTCTCAGGGAGATATCTGTACACTGACTCGTGTCTCTCAGTCCCCTGTCTCTCTCAGGGAGATATCTGTACACTGACTGGTGTCTCTCAATCCCCTCTCTCTCTCAGGGAGATATCTGTACACTGACTGGTGTCTCTCAGTCCCCACTCCATCAGGGAGATATCTGTACACTGACTGGTGTCTCTCAGTCCCCTCTCTCTCTCAGGGAGATATCTGTACACTGACTGGTGTCTCTCAGTCCCCTCTCTCTCCCTGAGGGAGATATCTGTACACTGATTGGGGTCTCTCAGACCCCTCTCTCTCCCTGAGGGAGATATCTGTACACTGACTGGTGTCTCCCAGTCCCCTCTCTCTCTCTCTCAGGGAGATATCTGTACACTGACTGGTGTCTCTCAGTCCCCTCTCTCTCTCTCTCAGGGACATATCTGTACACTGACTGGTGTCTCTCAGTCCCCTGTCTCTCTCAGGGAGATATCTGTACACTGACTGGTGTCTCTCAGTACTCTCTCTCTCTCTCAGGGAGATATCTGTACACTGACTGGTATCTCTCACTCCCCTCTCTCTCTCTCTCTCAGGGAGATATCTGTACACTGACTGGTGTCTCTCAGTCCCCTCTCTCTCTCTCAGGGAGATATCTGTACACTGATTGGTGTCTCTCAGTCCCCTCTCTCTCTCTCAGGGTGATATCTGTACACTGACTGGTGTCTCTCAGTCCCCTCTCTCTCTCTCAGGGAGATATCTGTACACTGATTGGTGTCTCTCAGTCCCCTCTCTCTCTCTCAGGGAGATATCTGTACACTGACTGGTGTCTCTCAGTCCCCTCTCTCTCTCAGGGAGATATCTGTACCCTGACTGGTGTCTTTCAGTCCCCTCTCCCTCAGGGAGATATCTGTACACTGACTGGTGTCTCTCCGTCCCCTCCCTCAGGGAGATATCTGTACACTGACTGGTCTCTCTCAGTCCCCTATCTCAGGGAGATATCTGTACACTGACTGGTCTCTCTCTGTCCCCTTTCTCAGGGAGATATCTGTACACTGACTGGTGTCTCTCAGTCCCCTCTCTCCCTCAGGGAGATATCTGTACACTGACTGGTCTCTCTCAGTCCCCTCTCTCTCTCAGGGAGATATCTGTACACTGACTGGTGTCTCTCAGTCCCCTATCTCAGGGAGATATCTGTACACTGACTGGTCTCTCTCAGTCCCCTATCTCAGGGAGATATCTGTACACTGACTGGTGTCTCTCAGTCCCCTGTCTCAGGGAGATATCTGTACACTGACTGGTGTCTCTCAGTCCCCAATCTCAGGGAGATATCTGTACACTGACTGGTCTCTCTCAGTCCCCTATCTCAGGGAGATATCTGTACACTGACTGGTCTCTCTTTGTCCCCTTTCTCAGGGAGATATCTGTGCACTGACTGGTGTCTCTCAGTCCCCTCTCTCTCTCTCTCTCTCTCTCAGGGAGATATCTGTACACTGACTGGTGTCTCTCAGTCCCCGCTCTCTCTCAGGGAGATATCTGTACCCTGACTGGTGTCTCTCAGTCCCCACTCTCTCTCAGGGAGATATCTGTTCCCTGACTGGTGTCTCTCAGTCCCCACTCTCTCTCAGGGAGATATCTGTACACTGACTGGTTCTCTCAGTCCCCTATCTCAGGGAGATATCTGTACACTGACTGGTGTCTCACAGTCCCCTCTCTCAGGGAGATATCTGTACACTGACTGGTGTCTCTCAGTCCCCTCTCTCTCTCTCAGGGAGATATCTGTACACTGACTGGTGTCTCTCAGTCCCCTCTCTCTCAGGGAGATATCTGTACACTGACTGGTGTCTCTCAGTCCCCTCTCTCCCTCTCAGGGAGATATCTGTACACTGACTGGTGTCTCTCAGTCCCCTGTCTCTCTCAGGGAGATATCTGTACACTGACTGGTGTCTCTCAGTCCCCTCTCTCTCTCAGGGAGATATCTGTACACTGACTGGTGTCTCTCAGTCCCCCCTCTCTCAGGGAGATATCTGTACACTGACTGGTGTCTCTCAGTCCCCTCTCCCTCAGGGAGATATCTGTACACTGACTGGTCTCTCTCAGTCCCCTCTCTCTCTCAGGGAGATATCTGTACACTGACTGGTGTCTCACAGTCCCCTATCTCAGGGAGATATCTGTACACTGACTGGTCTCTCTCTGTCCCCTATCTCAGGGAGATATCTGTGCACTGACTGGTCTCTCTCAGTCCCCTCTCTCAGGGAGATATCTGTACACTGACTGGTGTCTCTCAGTCCCCTATCTCAGGGAGATATCTGTACACTGACTGGTCTCTCTCAGTACCCGATATCAGGGAGATATCTGTACACTGACTGGTCTCTCTCAGTCCCCTATCTCAGGGAGATATCTGTACACTGACTGGTGTCTCTCAGTCCCCTCTCTCAGGGAGATATCTGTACACTGACTGGTCTCTCTCAGTCCCCTCTCTCTCCCTCAGGGAGATATCTGTACACTGACTGGTGTCTCTCAGTCCTCTCTCTCTCAGGGAGATATCTGTACACCGACTGGTCTCTCTCAGTCCCCTCTCCCTCAGGGAGATATCTGTACACAGACTGGTGTCTCTCAGTCCCCTCTCTCTCTCAGGGAGATATCTATATACTGACTGGTGTCTCTCAGTCCCCTCTCTCTCAGGGAGATATCTGTACACTGACTGGTGTCTCTCAGTCCCCTCTCTCTCAGGGAGATATCTGTACACTGACTGGTGTCTCTCAGTCCCCTCTCTCCCTCTCAGGGAGATATCTGTACCCTGACTGGTGTCTCTCAGTCCCCTCTCCCTCAGGGAGATATCTGTACACTGACTGGTGTCTCTCAGTCCCCTATCTCAGGGAGATATCTGTACACTGACTGGTGTCTCTCAGTCCCCTCTCTCTCTCAGGGAGATATCTGTACACTGACTGGTGTCTCTCAGTCCCCGCTCTCTCTCAGGGAGATATCTGTCCCCTGACTGGTGTCTCTCAGTCCCCTCTCCCTCAGGGAGATATCTGTACACTGACTGGTGTCTCTCAGTACCCTCTCTCTCTCTCAGGGAGATATCTGTACACTGACTGGTGTCTCTCAGTCTCCACTCTCTCTCAGGGAGATATCTGTACACTGACTGGTGTCTCTCAGTCCCCTCTCTCTCTCTCAGGGACATATCTGTACACTGATTGGTGTCTCTCAGTCCCCTCTCTCACTCAGGGAGATATCTGTACACTGACTGGTGTCTCTCAGTCCCCTCTCTCTCTCAGGGAGATATCTGTACACTGACTGGTGTCTCTCAGTCCCCTCTCTCTCTCTCAGGGAGATATCTGTACACTGACTGGTGTCTCTCAGTCCCCTCTCTCTCTCTCAGGGAGATATCTGTACACTGATTGGTGTCTCTCAGTCCCCTCTCTCACTCAGGGAGATATCTGTACACTGATTGGTCTCTCTCAGTCCCCTCTCTCTCTCAGGGAGATATCTGAACACTGACTGGTGTCTCTCAGTCCCCTCTCTCTCTCGGGGAGATATCTGTACCCTGACTGGTGTCTCTCAGTCCCCTCTCCCTCAGGGAGATATCTGTACACTGACTGGTCTCTCTCAGTCCCCTCTCTCCCTCAGGGAGATATCTGTACACTGACTGGTCTCTCTCAGTCCCCTCTCTCTCTCAGGGAGATATCTGTACACTGACTGGTGTCTCCCAGTCCCCTATCTCAGGGAGATATCTGTACACTGACTGGTCTCTCTCTGTCCCCTTTCTCAGGGAGATATCTGTGCACTGACTGGTCTCTCTCAGTCCCCTCTCTCAGGGAGATATCTGTACACTGACTGGTGTCTCTCAGTCCCCGCTCCCTCTCAGGGAGATATCTGTACCCTGACTGGTGTCTCTCAGTCCCCTCTCTCTCTCAGGGAGATATCTGTACACTGACTGGTTCTCTCAGTCCCCAATCTCAGGGAGATATCTGTACACTGACTGGTGTCTCTCAGTCCCCTCTCTCAGGGAGATATCTGTACACTGACTGGTGTCTCTCAGTCCCGTCTCTCTCTCTCAGGGAGATATCGGTACACTGACTGGTGTCTCTCAGTCCCCTCTCTCTCAGGGAGATATCTGTACACTGACTGGTGTCTCTCAGTCCCCTCTCTCTCTCTCAGGGAGATATCTGTACACTGACTCGTGTCTCTCAGTCCCCTGTCTCTCTCAGGGAGATATCTGTACACTGACTGGTGTCTCTCAATCCCCTCTCTCTCTCAGGGAGATATCTGTACACTGACTGGTGTCTCTCAGTCCCCACTCCATCAGGGAGATATCTGTACACTGACTGGTGTCTCTCAGTCCCCTCTCTCTCACAGGGAGATATCTGTACACTGACTGGGGTCTCTCAGACCCCTCTCTCTCCCTGAGGGAGATATCTGTACACTGACTGGTGTCTCTCAGTCCCCTCTCTCTCTCTCTCAGGGAGATATCTGTACACTGACTGGTGTCTCTCAGTCCCCTGTCTCTCTCAGGGAGATATCTGTACACTGACTGGTGTGTCTCAGTACTCTCTCTCTCTCTCAGGGAGATATCTGTACACTGACTGGTATCTCTCACTCCCCTCTCTCTCTCTCTCTCAGGGAGATATCTGTACACTGACTGGTATCTCTCAGTCCCCTCTCTCTCTCTCAGGGAGATATCTGTACACTGATTGGTGTCTCTCAGTCCCCTCTCTCTCTCTCAGGGTGATATCTGTACACTGACTGGTGTCTCTCAGTCCCCTCTCTCTCTCTCAGGGAGATATCTGTACACTGATTGGTGTCTCTCAGTCCCCTCTCTCTCTCTCAGGGAGATATCTGTACACTGACTGGTGTCTCTCAGTCCCCTCTCTCCCTCAGGGAGATATCTGTACCCTGACTGGTGTCTCTCAGTCCCCTCTCCCTCAGGGAGATATCTGTACACTGACTGGTGTCTCTCAGTCCCCTCTCTCTCTCAGGGAGATATCTGTACACTGATTGGTGTCTCTCAGTCCCCTCTCTCTCTCTCAGGGTGATATCTGTACACTGACTGGTGTCTCTCAGTCCCCTCTCTCTCTCTCAGGGAGATATCTGTACACTGATTGGTGTCTCTCAGTCCCCTCTCTCTCTCTCAGGGAGATATCTGTACACTGACTGGTGTCTCTCAGTCCCCTCTCTCTCTCAGGGAGATATCTGTACCCTGACTGGTGTCTTTCAGTCCCCTCTCCCTCAGGGAGATATCTGTACACTGACTGGTGTCTCTCCGTCCCCTCCCTCAGGGAGATATCTGTACACTGACTGGTCTCTCTCAGTCCCCTATCTCAGGGAGATATCTGTACACTGACTGGTCTCTCTCTGTCCCCTTTCTCAGGGAGATATCTGTACACTGACTGGTGTCTCTCAGTCCCCTCTCTCCCTCAGGGAGATATCTGTACACTGACTGGTCTCTCTCAGTCCCCTCTCTCTCTCAGGGAGATATCTGTACACTGACTGGTGTCTCTCAGTCCCCTATCTCAGGGAGATATCTGTACACTGACTGGTCTCTCTCAGTCCCCTATCTCAGGGAGATATCTGTACACTGACTGGTCTCTCTTTGTCCCCTTTCTCAGGGAGATATCTGTGCACTGACTGGTGTCTCTCAGTCCCCTCTCTCTCTCTCTCTCTCTCTCAGGGAGATATCTGTACACTGACTGGTGTCTCTCAGTCCCCGCTCTCTCTCAGGGAGATATCTGTACCCTGACTGGTGTCTCTCAGTCCCCACTCTCTCTCAGGGAGATATCTGTTCCCTGACTGGTGTCTCTCAGTCCCCACTCTCTCTCAGGGAGATATCTGTACACTGACTGGTTCTCTCAGTCCCCTATCTCAGGGAGATATCTGTACACTGACTGGTGTCTCACAGTCCCCTCTCTCAGGGAGATATCTGTACACTGACTGGTGTCTCTCAGTCCCCTCTCTCTCTCTCAGGGAGATATCTGTACACTGACTGGTGTCTCTCAGTCCCCTCTCTCTCAGGGAGATATCTGTACACTGACTGGTGTCTCTCAGTCCCCTCTCTCCCTCTCAGGGAGATATCTGTACACTGACTGGTGTCTCTCAGTCCCCTGTCTCTCTCAGGGAGATATCTGTACACTGACTGGTGTCTCTCAGTCCCCTCTCTCTCTCAGGGAGATATCTGTACACTGACTGGTGTCTCTCAGTCCCCCCTCTCTCAGGGAGATATCTGTACACTGACTGGTGTCTCTCAGTCCCCTCTCCCTCAGGGAGATATCTGTACACTGACTGGTCTCTCTCAGTCCCCTCTCTCTCTCAGGGAGATATCTGTACACTGACTGGTGTCTCACAGTCCCCTATCTCAGGGAGATATCTGTACACTGACTGGTCTCTCTCTGTCCCCTATCTCAGGGAGATATCTGTGCACTGACTGGTCTCTCTCAGTCCCCTCTCTCAGGGAGATATCTGTACACTGACTGGTGTCTCTCAGTCCCCTATCTCAGGGAGATATCTGTACACTGACTGGTCTCTCTCAGTACCCGATATCAGGGAGATATCTGTACACTGACTGGTCTCTCTCAGTCCCCTATCTCAGGGAGATATCTGTACACTGACTGGTGTCTCTCAGTCCCCTCTCTCAGGGAGATATCTGTACACTGACTGGTCTCTCTCAGTCCCCTCTCTCTCCCTCAGGGAGATATCTGTACACTGACTGGTGTCTCTCAGTCCTCTCTCTCTCAGGGAGATATCTGTACACCGACTGGTCTCTCTCAGTCCCCTCTCCCTCAGGGAGATATCTGTACACAGACTGGTGTCTCTCAGTCCCCTCTCTCTCTCAGGGAGATATCTATATACTGACTGGTGTCTCTCAGTCCCCTCTCTCTCAGGGAGATATCTGTACACTGACTGGTGTCTCTCAGTCCCCTCTCTCTCAGGGAGATATCTGTACACTGACTGGTGTCTCTCAGTCCCCTCTCTCCCTCTCAGGGAGATATCTGTACCCTGACTGGTGTCTCTCAGTCCCCTCTCCCTCAGGGAGATATCTGTACACTGACTGGTGTCTCTCAGTCCCCTATCTCAGGGAGATATCTGTACACTGACTGGTGTCTCTCAGTCCCCTCTCTCTCTCAGGGAGATATCTGTACACTGACTGGTGTCTCTCAGTACCCTCTCTCTCTCTCAGGGAGATATCTGTACACTGACTGGTGTCTCTCAGTCTCCACTCTCTCTCAGGGAGATATCTGTACACTGACTGGTGTCTCTCAGTCCCCTCTCTCTCTCTCAGGGACATATCTGTACACTGACTGGTGTCTCTCAGTCCCCTCTCTCTCTCAGGGAGATATCTGTACACTGACTGGTGTCTCTCAGTCCCCTCTCTCTCTCTCAGGGAGATATCTGTACACTGACTGGTGTCTCTCAGTCCCCTCTCTCTCTCTCAGGGAGATATCTGTACACTGATTGGTGTCTCTCAGTCCCCTCTCTCACTCAGGGAGATATCTGTACACTGATTGGTCTCTCTCAGTCCCCTCTCTCTCTCAGGGAGATATCTGAACACTGACTGGTGTCTCTCAGTCCCCTCTCTCTCTCGGGGAGATATCTGTACCCTGACTGGTGTCTCTCAGTCCCCTCTCCCTCAGGGAGATATCTGTACACTGACTGGTCTCTCTCAGTCCCCTCTCTCCCTCAGGGAGATATCTGTACACTGACTGGTCTCTCTCAGTCCCCTCTCTCTCTCAGGGAGATATCTGTACACTGACTGGTGTCTCCCAGTCCCCTATCTCAGGGAGATATCTGTACACTGACTGGTCTCTCTCTGTCCCCTTTCTCAGGGAGATATCTGTGCACTGACTGGTCTCTCTCAGTCCCCTCTCTCAGGGAGATATCTGTACACTGACTGGTGTCTCTCAGTCCCCGCTCCCTCTCAGGGAGATATCTGTACCCTGACTGGTGTCTCTCAGTCCCCTCTCTCTCTCAGGGAGATATCTGTACACTGACAGGTTCTCTCAGTCCCCAATCTCAGGGAGATATCTGTACACTGACTGGTGTCTCTCAGTCCCCTCTCTCAGGGAGATATCTGTACACTGACTGGTGTCTCTCAGTCCCCTCTCTCTCAGGGAGATATCTGTACACTGACTGGTGTCTCTCAGTCCCCTCTCTCTCTCTCAGGGAGATATCTGTACACTGACTCGTGTCTCTCAGTCCCCTGTCTCTCTCAGGGAGATATCTGTACACTGACTGGTGTCTCTCAATCCCCTCTCTCTCTCAGGGAGATATCTGTACACTGACTGGTGTCTCTCAGTCCCCACTCCATCAGGGAGATATCTGTACACTGACTGGTGTCTCTCAGTCCCCTCTCTCTCACAGGGAGATATCTGTACACTGACTGGGGTCTCTCAGACCCCTCTCTCTCCCTGAGGGAGATATCTGTACACTGACTGGTGTCTCTCAGTCCCCTCTCTCTCTCTCTCAGGGAGATATCTGTACACTGACTGGTGTCTCTCAGTCCCCTGTCTCTCTCAGGGAGATATCTGTACACTGACTGGTGTGTCTCAGTACTCTCTCTCTCTCTCAGGGAGATATCTGTACACTGACTGGTATCTCTCACTCCCCTCTCTCTCTCTCTCTCAGGGAGATATCTGTACACTGACTGGTATCTCTCAGTCCCCTCTCTCTCTCTCAGGGAGATATCTGTACACTGATTGGTGTCTCTCAGTCCCCTCTCTCTCTCTCAGGGTGATATCTGTACACTGACTGGTGTCTCTCAGTCCCCTCTCTCTCTCTCAGGGAGATATCTGTACACTGATTGGTGTCTCTCAGTCCCCTCTCTCTCTCTCAGGGAGATATCTGTACACTGACTGGTGTCTCTCAGTCCCCTCTCTCCCTCAGGGAGATATCTGTACCCTGACTGGTGTCTCTCAGTCCCCTCTCCCTCAGGGAGATATCTGTACACTGACTGGTGTCTCTCCGTCCCCTCCCTCAGGGAGATATCTGTACACTGACTGGTCTCTCTCAGTCCCCTATCTCAGGGAGATATCTGTACACTGACTGGTCTCTCTCTGTCCCCTTTCTCAGGGAGATATCTGTACACTGACTGGTGTCTCACAGTCCCCTCTCTCTCAGGGAGATAACTGTACACTGACTGGTCTCTCTCAGTCCCCTATCTCAGGGAGATATCTGTACACTGACTGGTCTCTCTCTGTCCCCTTTCTCAGGGAGATATCTGTACACTGACTGGTGTCTCTCAGTCCCCTCTCTCTCTCTCAGGGAGATATCTGTCCACTGACTGGTCTCTCTCAGTCCCCTATTTCAGGGAGATATCTGTACACTGACTGGTCTCTCTCTGTCCCCTTTCTCAGGGAGATATGTGTACACTGACTGGTGTCTCTCAGTCCCCTCTCTCTCTCTCAGGGAGATATCTGTCCACTGACTGGTCTCTCTCAGTCCGCTATCTCAGGGAGATATCTGTACACTGACTGGTCTCTCTCTGTCCCCTTTCTCAGGGAGATATCTGTACACTGACTGGTGTCTCTCAGTCCCCTCTCTCAGGGAGATATCTGTACACTGACTGGTGTCTCTCAGTCCCCTCTCTCTCTATCTCTCAGGGAGATATCTGTACACTGACTGGTGTCTCTCAGTCCCCTCTCTCTCTCTCAGGGAGATATCTGTACACTGACTGGTCTCTCTCAGTCCCCTCTCCCTCAGGGAGATATCTGTACACTGACTGGTGTCTCTCCGTCCCCTCTCTCTCTCTCCGGGAGATATCTGTACACTGACTGGTGTCACTCAGTCCCCTCTCTCTCTCAGGGAGATATCTGTACACTGACTGGTGTGTCTCAGTCCCCTCTCTCTCAGGGAGATATCTGTATCCTGACTGGTGTCTCTCAGTCCCCTCTCTCTCTCTGGGAGATATCTGTACACTGACTGGTGTCACTCAGTCCCCTCTCTCTCTCAGGGAGATATCTGTACACTGACTGGTGTGTCTCAGTCCCCTCTCTCTCAGGGAGATATCTGTACCCTGACTGGTGTCTCTCAGTCCCCTCTCTCTCTCAGGGAGATATCAGTACACTGACTGGTATCTCTCAGTCCCCTATCTCAGGGAGATATCTGTACACTGACTGGTGTCTCTCAATCCCCACTCCATCAGGGAGATATCTGTACACTGACTGGTGTCTCTCAGTCCCCTCTCTCTCTCAGTCAGGGAGATATCTGTACACTGACTGGTGTCTCTCAGTCCCCTCTCTCTCTCAGGGAGATATCTGTACACTGACTGGTATCTCTCAGTCCCCCCTCTCAGGGAGATATCTGTACACTGACTGGTGTCTCTCAGTCCACTCTCTCAGGGAGATATCTGTACACTGACTGATGTCACTCAGTCCCCTCTCTCTCTCAGGGAGATATCTGGACACTGACTGGTGTCTCTCAGTCCCCGCTCTCTCTCAGGGAGATATCTGTACCCTGACTGGTGTCTCTCAGTCCCCTCTCCCTCAGGGAGATATCTGTACACTGACTGGTGTCTCTCAGTCCCCCCTCTCTCCCTCAGGGAGACATCTGTACACTGACTGGTCTCTCTCAGTCCCCTCTCTCTCTCAGGGAGATATCTGTACACTGACTGGTGTCTCTCAGTCCCCTATCTCAGGGAGATATCTGTACACTGACTGGTCTCTCTCTGTCCCCTTTCTCAGGGAGATATCTGTGCACTGACTGGTCTCTCTCAGTCCCCTCTCTCCGGAAGATATCTGTACACTGACTGGTGTCTCTCAGTCCCCGCTCCCTCTCAGGGAGATATCTGTACCCTGACTGGTGTCTCTCAGTCCCCTCTCTCTCTCAGGGAGATATCTGTACACTGACTGGTTCTCTCAGTCCCCTATCTCAGGGAGATATCTGTACACTGACTGGTGTCTCTCAGTCCCCTCTCTCAGGGAGATATCTGTACACTGACTGGTGTCTCTCAGTCCCGTCTCTCTCTCTCAGGGAGATATCGGTACACTGACTGGTGTCTCTCAGTCCCCTCTCTCTCAGGGAGATATCTGTACACTGACTGGTGTCTCTCAGTCCCCTCTCTCTCTCTCAGGGAGATATCTGTACACTGACTCGTGTCTCTCAGTCCCCTGTCTCTCTCAGGGAGATATCTGTACACTGACTGGTGTCTCTCAATCCCCTCTCTCTCTCAGGGAGATATCTGTACACTGACTGGTGTCTCTCAGTCCCCACTCCATCAGGGAGATATCTGTACACTGACTGGTGTCTCTCAGTCCCCTCTCTCTCACAGGGAGATATCTGTACACTGACTGGGGTCTCTCAGACCCCTCTCTCTCCCTGAGGGAGATATCTGTACACTGACTGGTGTCTCTCAGTCCCCTCTCTCTCTCTCTCAGGGAGATATCTGTACACTGACTGGTGTCTCTCAGTCCCCTCTCTCTCTCTCTCAGGGAGATATCTGTACACTGACTGGTGTCTCTCAGTCCCCTGTCTCTCTCAGGGAGATATCTGTACAGTGACTGGTGTCTCTCAGTACTCTCTCTCTCTCTGAGGGAGATATCTGTACACTGACTGGTATCTCTCACTCCCCTCTCTCTCTCTCTCTCTCAGGGAGATATCTGTACACTGACTGGTGTCTCTCAGGCCCCTCTCTCTCTCTCAGGGAGATATCTGTACACTGATTGGTGTCTCTCAGTCCCCTCTCTCTCTCTCAGGGTGATATCTGTACACTGACTGGTGTCTCTCAGTCCCCTCTCTCTCTCTCAGGGAGATATCTGTACACTGATTGGTGTCTCTCAGTCCCCTCTCCCTCTCTCAGGGAGATATCTGTACACTGACTGGTGTCTCTCAGTCCCCTCTCTCTCTCAGGGAGATATCTGTACCCTGACTGGTGTCTCTCAGTCCCCTCTCCCTCAGGGAGATATCTGTACACTGACTGGTGTCTCTCCGTCCCCTCCCTCAGGGAGATATCTGTACACTGACTGGTCTCTCTCAGTCCCCTATCTCAGGGAGATATCTGTACACTGACTGGTCTCTCTCTGTCACCTTTCTCAGGGAGACATCTGTACACTGACTGGTGTCTCTCAGTCCCCTCTCTCAGGGAGATAACTGTACACTGACTGGTCTCTCTCAGTCCCCTATCTCAGGGAGATATCTGTACACTGACTGGTGTCTGTCAGTCCCCTCTCTCTCTCAGGGAGATATCTGTACACTGACTGGTCTCTCTCTGTCCCCTTTCTCAGGTAGATATCTGTACACTGACTGGTGTCTCTCAGTCCCCTCTCTCTCTCTCTCTCAGGGAGATATCTGTACACTGACTGGTGTCTCTCAGTCCCCTCTCTCTCTCTCAGGGAGATATCTGTCCACTGACTGGTCTCTCTCAGTCCCCTATCTCAGGGAGATATCTGTACACTGACTGGTCTCTCTCTGTCCCCTTTCTCAGGGAGATATCTGTACACTGACTGGTGTCTCTCAGTCCCCTCTCTCAGGGAGATATCTGTACACTGACTGGTGTCTCTCAGTCCCCTCTCTCTCTAT
Organism: Chiloscyllium punctatum; assembly: GCF_047496795.1. Taxonomy (NCBI): domain Eukaryota; kingdom Metazoa; phylum Chordata; class Chondrichthyes; order Orectolobiformes; family Hemiscylliidae; genus Chiloscyllium; species Chiloscyllium punctatum. The sequence continues at coordinate 188,490 of NW_027310069.1, forward strand.
CTCTCAGGGAGATATCTGTACACTGACTGGTGTCTCTCCGTCCCCTCTCTCTCTCTCCAGGAGATATCTGTACACTGACTGGTGTCTCTCAGTCCCCTCTCTCTCTATCTCTCAGGGAGATATCTGTACACTGACTGGTGTCACTCAGTCCCCTCTCTCTCTCAGGGAGATATCTGTACACTGACTGGTGTGTCTCAGTCCCCTCTCTCTCAGGGAGATATCTGTATCCTGACTGGTGTCTCTCAGTCCCCTCTCTCTCTCTGGGAGATATCTGTACACTGACTGGTGTCACTCAGTCCCCTCTCTCTCTCAGGGAGATATCTGTACACTGACTGGTGTGTCTCAGTCCCCTCTCTCTCAGGGAGATATCTGTACCCTGACTGGTGTCTCTCAGTCCCCTCTCTCTCTCAGGGAGATATCAGTACACTGACTGGTATCTCTCAGTCCCCTATCTCAGGGAGATATCTGTACACTGACTGGTGTCTCTCAATCCCCACTCCATCAGGGAGATATCTGTACACTGACTGGTGTCTCTCAGTCCCCTCTCTCTCTCAGGGAGATATCTGTACACTGACTGGTGTCTCTCAGTCCCCTCTCTCTCAGGGAGATATCTGTACACTGACTGGTGTCTCTCAGTCCCCTCTCTCTCCCTGAGGGAGATATCTGTACACTGACTGGTGTCTCTCAGTCGCCTCTCTCTCTCTCTCTCAGGGAGATATCTGTACACTGACTGGAGTCTCTCAGTCCCCTCTCTCTCTCTGTCAGGGAGATATCTGTACACTGACTGGTCTCTCTCAGTCCCCTCTCTCTCTCAGGGAGATATCTGTACACTGACTGGTATCTCTCAGTCCCCCCTCTCAGGGAGATATCTGTACACTGACTGGTGTCTCTCAGTCCACTCTCTCAGGGAGATATCTGTACACTGACTGATGTCACTCAGTCCCCTCTCTCTCTCAGGGAGATATCTGGACACTGACTGGTGTCTCTCAGTCCCCGCTCTCTCTCAGGGAGATATCTGTACCCTGACTGGTGTCTCTCAGTCCCCTCTCCCTCAGGGAGATATCTGTACACTGACTGGTGTCTCTCAGTCCCCCCTCTCTCCCTCAGGGAGACATCTGTACACTGACTGGTGTCTCTCCGTCCCCTCTCTCTCTTTCCGGGAGATATCTGTACACTGACTGGTGTCTCTCAGTCCCCCCTCTCTCCCTGAGGGAGATATCTGTACAGTGTCTGGTGTCTCTCAGTACCCTCTCTATCCCTGAGGGAGATATCTGTACACTGACTGGTGTCTCTCCGTCCCCTCTCTCTCTCTCCGGAAGATATCTGTACACTGACTGGTGTCTCTCAGTCCCCCCTCTCTCAGGGAGATATCAGTACACTGCCTGGTGTCTCTCAGTAACCTCTCTCTCCCTCAGGGAGATATGTGTACACTGACTGGTGTGTCTCAGACCCCTCTCTCTCAGGGAGATATCCGTACACTGATTGGTGTCTCTCAGTCCCATCACTCTCTCAGGGAGATATCTGTACACTGACTGGTGTCTCTCAGTCCCCTCTCTCTCTCAGGGAGATATCTGTACACTGACTGGTCTCTCTCTGTCCCCTTTCTCAGGGAGATATCTGTGCACTGACTGGTCTCTCTCAGTCCCCTCTCTCAGGGAGATATCTGTACACTGACTGGTGTCTCTCAGTCCCCTCTCTGTCTCTCTCTCAGGGAGATATCTGTACACTGACTGGTGTCTCTCAGTCCCCGCTCTCTCTCAGGGAGATATCTGTACCCTGACTGGTGTCTCTCAGTCCCCTCTCTCTCTCAGGGAGATATCTGTACACTGACTGGTGTCTCTCAGACCCCTCTCCCTCAGGGAGATATCTGTACACTGACTGGTCTCTCTCAGTCCCCTCTCTCTCTCAGGGAGATATCTGTACACTGACTGGTGTCTCTCAGTCCCCTCTCTCTCACAGGGAGATATCTGTACCCTGACTGGTGTCTCTCAGTCCCCTCTCCCTCAGGGAGATATCTGTACACTGACTGGTGTCTCTCAGTCCCCTCTCTCTCTCAGGGAGATATCTGTACACTGACTGGTGTCTCTCAGTCCCCTATCTCAGGGAGATATCTGTACACTGACTGGTCTCTCTCAGTCCCCTCTCCCTCAGGGAGATATCTGTACACTGACTGGTGTCTCTCAGTCCCCTCTCTCTCAGGGAGATATCTGTACACTGACTGGTGTCTCTCCGTCCCCTCTCTCTCTCTCCGGGAGATATCTGTACACTGACTGTTGTCACTCAGTCCTCTCTCTTTCTCTCTCAGGGAGATATCTGTACACTGACTGGTGTCTCTCAGTCCCCTCTCTCTCTCTCAGGGAGATATCTGTACACTGACTGGTGTCTCTCAGTCCCCCCTCTCTCTCTCAGGGAGATATCTGTACACTGCCTGGTGTCTCTCAGTCCGCTCTCTCTCAGGGAGATATCTGTACACTGACTGGTGTCTCTCAGTCCTCTCTCTCAGGGAGATATCTGTACACTGACTGGTCTCTCTCTGTCCCCTTTCTCAGGGAGATATCTGTACACTGACTGGTGTCTCTCAGTCCCCTATCTCAGGGAGATATCTGTACACTGACTGGTCTCTCTCAGTCCCCTATCTCAGGGAGATATCTGTACACTGACTGGTGTCTCTCAGTCCCCTCTCTCAGGGAGATATCTGTACACTGACTGGTGTCTCTCAGTCCCCTCTCTCTCTCTCTCTCAGGGAGATATCTGTACACTGACTGGTGTCTCTCCGTCCCCTCTCCGTCTCTCCGGAAGATATCTGTACACTGACTGGTCTCTCTCAGTCCCCTATCTCAGGGAGATATCTGTACACTGACTGGTGTCTCTCAGTCCCCTCTCTCAGGGAGATATCTGTACACTGACTGGTGTCTCTCCGTCCCCTCTCTCTCTCTCCGGGAGATATCTGTACACTGACTGGTTTCACTCAGTCCCCTCTCTCTCTCAGGGAGATATCTGTACACTGACTGGTGTGTCTCAGTCCCCTCTCTCTCAGGGAGATATCTGTACCCTGACTGGTGTCTCTCAGTCCCCTCTCTCTCTCAGGGAGATATCTGTACACTGACTGGTGTCTCTCCGTCCCCTCTCTCTCTCTCCGGAAGATATCTGTACACTGACTGGTGTCTCTCAGTCCCCGCTCTCTCTCTCAGGGAGATATCTGTACACTGACTGGTGTCTCTCAGTCCCCTCTCTCTCTCTCAGGGAGATATCTGTACACTGACTGGTGTCTCTCAGTCCCTTCTCTCTCCCTCAGGGAGACATCTGTACACTGACTGGTGTCTCTCCGTCCCCTCTCTCTCTTTCCGGGAGATATCTGTACACTGACTGGTGTCTCTCAGTCCCCGCTCTCTCCCTGAGGGAGATATCTGTACACTGTCTGGTGTCTCTCAGTACCCTCTCTCTCACTGAGGGAGATATCTGTACACTGACTGGTGTCTCTCCGTCCCGTCTCTCTCTCTCCGGAAGATATCTGTACACTGACTAGTGTCTCTCAGTCCCCCCTCTCTCAGGGAGATATCTGTACACTGCCTGGTGTCTCTCAGTAACCTCTCTCTCCCTCAGGGAGATATCTGTACACTGACTGGTGTGTCTCAGTCCCCTCTCTCTCAGGGAGATATACGTACACTGACTGGTGTCTCTCAGTCCCATCTCTCTCTCAGGGAGATATCTGTAGACTGACTGGTCTCTCTCTGTCCCCTTTCTCAGGGAGATATCTGTGCACTGACTGGTCTCTCTCAGTCCCCTCTCTCAGGGAGATATCTGTACACTGACTGGTGTCTCTCAGTCCCCTCTCTGTCTCTCTCTCAGGGAGATATCTGTACACTGACTGGTGTCTCTCAGTCCCCTCTCTCTCTCAGGGAGATATCTGTACCCTGACTGGTGTCTCTCAGTCCCCTCTCCCTCAGGGAGATATCTGTACACTGACTGGTGTCTCTCAGTCCCCTCTCTCTCTCAGGGAGATATCTGTACACTGACTGGTGTCTCTCAGTCCCCTATCTCAGGGAGATATCTGTACACTGACTGGTCTCTCTCAGTCCCCTATCTCAGGGAGATATCTGTACACTGACTGGTCTCTCTCTGTCCCCTTTCTCAGGGAGATATCTGTACACTGACTGGTGTGTCTCAGTCCCCTCTCTCTCTCTCTCTCTCAGGGAGATATCTGTACACTGACTGGTGTCTCTCAGTCTTTCTCTCTCTCTCCGGGAGATATCTGTACACTGACTGGTCTCTCTCAGTCCCCTCTCCCTCAGGGAGATATCTGTACACTGACTGGTGTCTCTCAGTCCCCTCTCTCTCAGGGAGATATCTGTACACTGACTGGTGTCTCTCCGTCCCGTCTCTCTCTCTCCGGGAGATATCTGTACACTGACTGTTGTCACTCAGTCCCCTCTCTCTCTCTCTCAGGGAGATATTTGTACACTGACTGGTGTCTGTCAGTCCCCTCTCTCTCCCTCAGGGAGATATCAGTACACTGACTGGTGTCTCTCAGTCCCCTCTCTCTCAGGGAGATATCTGTACACTGACTGGTGTCTCTCCGTCCCCTCTCTCTCTCTCCGGGAGATATCTGTACACTGACTGGTGTCACTCAGTCCCCTCTCTCTCTCAGGGAGATATCCGTACACTGACTGGTGTCTCTCAGTCCCCTCTCTCTCTCAGGGATATATCTGTACACTGACTGGTATCTCTCAGTCCCCCCTGTCAGGGAGATATCTGTACACTGACTGGTGTCTCTCAGTCCACTCTCTCAGGGAGATATCTGTACACTGACTGGTGTCACTCAGTCCCCTCTCTCTCTCAGGGAGATATCTGTACACTGACTGGTGTCTCTCAGTCCCCTCTCTCTCTCAGGGAGATATCTGTACACTGACTGGTGTCTCTCAGTCCCCTCTCTCTCAGGGAGATATCTGTACACTGACTGGTGTCTCTCAGTCCCCTCTCTCTCTCAGGGTGATATCTGTACACTGACTGGTGTCTCTCAGTCCCCTCTCTCTCTCAGGGAGATATCTGTACACTGACTGGTGTCTCTCAGTCCCCTGTCTCTCTCTCAGGGAGATATCTGTACACTGACTGGTGTCTCTCAGTCCCCTCTCTCTCTCAGGGAGATATCTGTACACTGACTGGTGTCTCTCAGTCCCCTCTCTCTCCCTCAGGGAGATATCTGTACACTGACTGGTGTCTCTCAGTCCCCCCTCTCTCTCTCTCAGGGAGATATCTGTACACTGACTGGTGTCTCTCAGTCCCCTCTCTCTCAGGGAGATATCTGTACACTGACTGGTGTCTCTCAGTCCTCTCTCTCAGGGAGATATATGTACACTGACTGGTGTCTCTCAGTCCCCTCTCTCTCTCTCAGGGAGATATCTGTACACTCACTGGTGTCTCTCAGTCCCCTCTCTCTCATGGAGATATCTGTACACTGACTGGTGTCTCTCAGTCCCCTCTCTCTCTCTCAGGGAGATATCTGTACACTGCCTGGTGTCTCTCAGTCCCCTCTCTCTCTCAGGGAGATATCTGTACACTGACTGGTGTCTCTCAGTCCTCTCTCTCAGGGAGATATCTGTACACTGACTGGTCTCTCTCTGTCCCCTTTCTCAGGGAGATATCTGTACACTGACTGGTGTCTCTCAGTCCCCTATCTCAGGGAGATATCTGTACACTGACTGGTCTCTCTCAGTCCCCTATCTCAGGGAGATATCTGTACACTGACTGGTCTCTCTCTGTCCCCTTTCTCAGGGAGATATCTGTACACTGACTGGTGTCTCTCAGTCCCCTCTCTCAGGGAGATATCTGTACACTGACTGGTGTCTCTCAGTCCCCTCTCTCTCTCTCTCTCAGGGAGATATCTGTACACTGACTGGTGTCTCTCAGTCCCCCCTCTCTCTCTCAGGGAGATATCTGTACACTGACTGGTCTCTCTCTGTCCCCTTTCTCAGGGAGATATCTGTACACTGACTGGTGTCTCTCAGTCCCCTCTCTCTCTCTCTCAGGGAGATATCTGTACACTGACTGGTGTCTCTCAGTCCCCTCTCTCTCTCTCAGGGAGATATCTGTCCACTGACTGGTCTCTCTCAGTCCCCTATCTCAGGGAGATATCTGTACACTGACTGGTCTCTCTCTGTCCCCTTTCTCAGGGAGATATCTGTACACTGACTGGTGTCTCTTAGTCCCCTCTCTCAGGGAGATATCAGTACACTGACTGGTGTCTCTCCGTCCCCTCTCTCTCTCTCCGGAAGATATCTGTACACTGACTGGTGTCTCTCAGTCCCCGCTCTCTCTCTCAGGGAGATATCTGTACACTGACTGGTGTCTCTCAGTCCCCTCTCTCTCTCTCAGGGAGATATCTGTACACTGACTGGTGTCTCACAGTCCCCTCTCTCTCCCTCAGGGAGACATCTGTACACTGACTGGTGTCTCTCCGTCCCCTCTCTCTCTTTCCGGGAGATATCTGTACACTGACTGGTGTCTCTCAGTCCCCCCTCTCTCCCTGAGGGAGATATCTGTACACTGTCTGGTGTCTCTCAGTACCCTCTCTCTCCCTGAGGGAGATATCTGTACACTGACTGGTGTCTCTCCGTCCCCTCTCTCTCTCTCCGGAAGATATCTGTACACTGACTAGTGTCTCTCAGTCCCCCCTCTCTCAGGGAGATATCTGTACACTGACTGGTGTCTCTCATTCCCCTCTCTCTCTCAGGGAGATATCTGTGCACTGACTGGTGTCTCTCAGTCCACTCTCTCTCAGGGAGATATCTGTACACTGACTGGTGTCTCTCATTCCCCTCTCTCTCTCAGGGAGATATCTGTACACTGACTGGTGTCTCTCAGTCCCCCCTCTCTCAGGGAGATATCTGTGCACTGACTGGTCTCTCTCAGTCCCCTCTCTCAGGGAGATATCTGTACACTGACTGGTGTCTCTCAGTCCCGTCTCTCTCTCTCAGGGAGATATCTGTACACTGACTGGTGTCTCTCAGTCCCCCCTCTCTCAGGGAGATATCTGTACACTGACTGGTGTCTCTCAGTCCCCACTCCATCAGGGAGATATCTGTACACTGACTGGTGTCTCTCAGTCCCCTCTCTCTCACAGGGAGATATCTGTACACTGACTGGGGTCTCTCAGACCCCTCTCTCTCCCTGAGGGAGATATCTGTACACTGACTGGTGTCTCTCAGTCCCCTCTCTCTCTCTCTCAGGGAGATATCTGTACACTGACTGGTGTCTCTCAGTCCCCTCTCTCTCTCTCAGGGAGATATCTGTACACTGATTGGTGTCTCTCAGTCCCCTCTCTCTCTCTCAGGGAGATATCTGTACACTGACTGGTGTCTCTCAGTCCCCTCTCTCTCTCAGGGAGATATCTGTACCCTGACTGGTGTCTTTCAGTCCCCTCTCCCTCAGGGAGATATCTGTACACTGACTGGTGTCTCTCCGTCCCCTCCCTCAGGGAGATATCTGTACACTGACTGGTCTCTCTCAGTCCCCTATCTCAGGGAGATATCTGTACACTGACTGGTCTCTCTCTGTCCCCTTTCTCAGGGAGATATCTGTACACTGACTGGTGTCTCTCAGTCCCCTCTCTCCCTCAGGGAGATATCTGTACACTGACTGGTCTCTCTCAGTCCCCTCTCTCTCTCAGGGAGATATCTGTACACTGACTGGTGTCTCTCAGTCCCCTATCTCAGGGAGATATCTGTACACTGACTGGTCTCTCTCAGTCCCCTATCTCAGGGAGATATCTGTACACTGACTGGTCTCTCTTTGTCCCCTTTCTCAGGGAGATATCTGTGCACTGACTGGTGTCTCTCAGTCCCCTCTCTCTCTCTCTCTCTCTCTCAGGGAGATATCTGTACACTGACTGGTGTCTCTCAGTCCCCGCTCTCTCTCAGGGAGATATCTGTACCCTGACTGGTGTCTCTCAGTCCCCACTCTCTCTCAGGGAGATATCTGTTCCCTGACTGGTGTCTCTCAGTCCCCACTCTCTCTCAGGGAGATATCTGTACACTGACTGGTTCTCTCAGTCCCCTATCTCAGGGAGATATCTGTACACTGACTGGTGTCTCACAGTCCCCTCTCTCAGGGAGATATCTGTACACTGACTGGTGTCTCTCAGTCCCCTCTCTCTCTCTCAGGGAGATATCTGTACACTGACTGGTGTCTCTCAGTCCCCTCTCTCTCAGGGAGATATCTGTACACTGACTGGTGTCTCTCAGTCCCCTCTCTCCCTCTCAGGGAGATATCTGTACACTGACTGGTGTCTCTCAGTCCCCTGTCTCTCTCAGGGAGATATCTGTACACTGACTGGTGTCTCTCAGTCCCCTCTCTCTCTCAGGGAGATATCTGTACACTGACTGGTGTCTCTCAGTCCCCCCTCTCTCAGGGAGATATCTGTACACTGACTGGTGTCTCTCAGTCCCCTCTCCCTCAGGGAGATATCTGTACACTGACTGGTCTCTCTCAGTCCCCTCTCTCTCTCAGGGAGATATCTGTACACTGACTGGTGTCTCACAGTCCCCTATCTCAGGGAGATATCTGTACACTGACTGGTCTCTCTCTGTCCCCTATCTCAGGGAGATATCTGTGCACTGACTGGTCTCTCTCAGTCCCCTCTCTCAGGGAGATATCTGTACACTGACTGGTGTCTCTCAGTCCCCTATCTCAGGGAGATATCTGTACACTGACTGGTCTCTCTCAGTACCCGATATCAGGGAGATATCTGTACACTGACTGGTCTCTCTCAGTCCCCTATCTCAGGGAGATATCTGTACACTGACTGGTGTCTCTCAGTCCCCTCTCTCAGGGAGATATCTGTACACTGACTGGTCTCTCTCAGTCCGCTCTCTCTCCCTCAGGGAGATATCTGTACACTGACTGGTGTCTCTCAGTCCTCTCTCTCTCAGGGAGATATCTGTACACCGACTGGTCTCTCTCAGTCCCCTCTCCCTCAGGGAGATATCTGTACACAGACTGGTGTCTCTCAGTCCCCTCTCTCTCTCAGGGAGATATCTATATACTGACTGGTGTCTCTCAGTCCCCTCTCTCTCAGGGAGATATCTGTACACTGACTGGTGTCTCTCAGTCCCCTCTCTCTCAGGGAGATATCTGTACACTGACTGGTGTCTCTCAGTCCCCTCTCTCCCTCTCAGGGAGATATCTGTACCCTGACTGGTGTCTCTCAGTCCCCTCTCCCTCAGGGAGATATCTGTACACTGACTGGTGTCTCTCAGTCCCCTATCTCAGGGAGATATCTGTACACTGACTGGTGTCTCTCAGTCCCCTCTCTCTCTCAGGGAGATATCTGTACACTGACTGGTGTCTCTCAGTCCCCGCTCTCTCTCAGGGAGATATCTGTCCCCTGACTGGTGTCTCTCAGTCCCCTCTCCCTCAGGGAGATATCTGTACACTGACTGGTGTCTCTCAGTACCCTCTCTCTCTCTCAGGGAGATATCTGTACACTGACTGGTGTCTCTCAGTCTCCACTCTCTCTCAGGGAGATATCTGTACACTGACTGGTGTCTCTCAGTCCCCTCTCTCTCTCTCAGGGACATATCTGTACACTGACTGGTGTCTCTCAGTCCCCTCTCTCTCTCAGGGAGATATCTGTACACTGACTGGTGTCTCTCAGTCCCCTCTCTCTCTCTCAGGGAGATATCTGTACACTGACTGGTGTCTCTCAGTACCCTCTCTCTCTCTCAGGGAGATATCTGTACACTGATTGGTGTCTCTCAGTACCCTCTCTCTCTCTCAGGGAGATATCTGTACACTGACTGGTGTCTCTCAGTCTCCACTCTCTCTCAGGGAGATATCTGTACACTGACTGGTGTCTCTCAGTCCCCTCTCTCTCTCTCAGGGACATATCTGTACACTGACTGGTGTCTCTCAGTCCCCTCTCTCTCTCAGGGAGATATCTATATACTGACTGGTGTCTCTCAGTCCCCTCTCTCTCAGGGAGATATCTGTACACTGACTGGTGTCTCTCAGTCCCCTCTCTCTCAGGGAGATATCTGTACACTGACTGGTGTCTCTCAGTCCCCTCTCTCCCTCTCAGGGAGATATCTGTACCCTGACTGGTGTCTCTCAGTCCCCTCTCCCTCAGGGAGATATCTGTACACTGACTGGTGTCTCTCAGTCCCCTATCTCAGGGAGATATCTGTACACTGACTGGTGTCTCTCAGTCCCCTCTCTCTCTCAGGGAGATATCTGTACACTGACTGGTGTCTCTCAGTCCCCGCTCTCTCTCAGGGAGATATCTGTCCCCTGACTGGTGTCGCTCAGTCCCCTCTCCCTCAGGGAGATATCTGTACACTGACTGGTGTCTCTCAGTACCCTCTCTCTCTCTCAGGGAGATATCTGTACACTGACTGGTGTCTCTCAGTCTCCACTCTCTCTCAGGGAGATATCTGTACACTGACTGGTGTCTCTCAGTCCCCTCTCTCTCTCTCAGGGACATATCTGTACACTGACTGGTGTCTCTCAGTCCCCTCTCTCTCTCAGGGAGATATCTGTACACTGACTGGTGTCTCTCAGTCCCCTCTCTCTCTCTCAGGGAGATATCTGTACACTGACTGGTGTCTCTCAGTCCCCTCTCTCTCTCAGGGAGATATCTGTACACTGATTGGTGTCTCTCAGTCCCCTCTCTCACTCAGGGAGATATCTGTACACTGACTGGTCTCTCTCTGTCCCCTTTCTCAGGGAGATATCTGTGCACTGACTGGTCTCTCTCAGTCCCCTCTCTCAGGGAGATATCTGTACACTGACTGGTGTCTCTCAGTCCCCGCTCCCTCTCAGGGAGATATCTGTACCCTGACTGGTGTCTCTCAGTCCCCTCTCTCTCTCAGGGAGATATCTGTACACTGACTGGTTCTCTCAGTCCCCAATCTCAGGGAGATATCTGTACACTGACTGGTGTCTCTCAGTCCCCTCTCTCAGGGAGATATCTGTACACTGACTGGTGTCTCTCAGTCCCGTCTCTCTCTCTCAGGGAGATATCTGTACACTGACTGGTGTCTCTCAGTCCCCTCTCTCTCAGGGAGATATCTGTACACTGACTGGTGTCTCTCAGTCCCCTCTCTCTCTCTCAGGGAGATATCTGTACACTGACTCGTGTCTCTCAGTCCCCTGTCTCTCTCAGGGAGATATCTGTACACTGACTGGTGTCTCTCAATCCCCTCTCTCTCTCAGGGAGATATCTGTACACTGACTGGTGTCTCTCAGTCCCCACTCCATCAGGGAGATATCTGTACACTGACTGGTGTCTCTCAGTCCCCTCTCTCTCACAGGGAGATATCTGTACACTGACTGGGGTCTCTCAGACCCCTCTCTCTCCCTGAGGGAGATATCTGTACACTGACTGGTGTCTCTCAGTCCCCTCTCTCTCTCTCTCAGGGAGATATCTGTACACTGACTGGTGTCTCTCAGTCCCCTGTCTCTCTCAGGGAGATATCTGTACACTGACTGGTGTGTCTCAGTACTCTCTCTCTCTCTCAGGGAGATATCTGTACACTGACTGGTATCTCTCACTCCCCTCTCTCTCTCTCTCTCAGGGAGATATCTGTACACTGACTGGTATCTCTCAGTCCCCTCTCTCTCTCTCAGGGAGATATCTGTACACTGATTGGTGTCTCTCAGTCCCCTCTCTCTCTCTCAGGGTGATATCTGTACACTGACTGGTGTCTCTCAGTCCCCTCTCTCTCTCTCAGGGAGATATCTGTACACTGATTGGTGTCTCTCAGTCCCCTCTCTCTCTCTCAGGGAGATATCTGTACACTGACTGGTGTCTCTCAGTCCCCTCTCTCCCTCAGGGAGATATCTGTACCCTGACTGGTGTCTCTCAGTCCCCTCTCCCTCAGGGAGATATCTGTACACTGACTGGTGTCTCTCCGTCCCCTCCCTCAGGGAGATATCTGTACACTGACTGGTCTCTCTCAGTCCCCTATCTCAGGGAGATATCTGTACACTGACTGGTCTCTCTCTGTCCCCTTTCTCAGGGAGATATCTGTACACTGACTGGTGTCTCACAGTCCCCTCTCTCTCAGGGAGATAACTGTACACTGACTGGTCTCTCTCAGTCCCCTATCTCAGGGAGATATCTGTACACTGACTGGTCTCTCTCTGTCCCCTTTCTCAGGGAGATATCTGTACACTGACTGGTGTCTCTCAGTCCCCTCTCTCTCTCTCAGGGAGATATCTGTCCACTGACTGGTCTCTCTCAGTCCCCTATTTCAGGGAGATATCTGTACACTGACTGGTCTCTCTCTGTCCCCTTTCTCAGGGAGATATGTGTACACTGACTGGTGTCTCTCAGTCCCCTCTCTCTCTCTCAGGGAGATATCTGTCCACTGACTGGTCTCTCTCAGTCCGCTATCTCAGGGAGATATCTGTACACTGACTGGTCTCTCTCTGTCCCCTTTCTCAGGGAGATATCTGTACACTGACTGGTGTCTCTCAGTCCCCTCTCTCAGGGAGATATCTGTACACTGACTGGTGTCTCTCAGTCCCCTCTCTCTCTATCTCTCAGGGAGATATCTGTACACTGACTGGTGTCTCTCAGTCCCCTCTCTCTCTCTCAGGGAGATATCTGTACACTGACTGGTCTCTCTCAGTCCCCTCTCCCTCAGGGAGATATCTGTACACTGACTGGTGTCTCTCCGTCCCCTCTCTCTCTCTCCGGGAGATATCTGTACACTGACTGGTGTCACTCAGTCCCCTCTCTCTCTCAGGGAGATATCTGTACACTGACTGGTGTGTCTCAGTCCCCTCTCTCTCAGGGAGATATCTGTATCCTGACTGGTGTCTCTCAGTCCCCTCTCTCTCTCTGGGAGATATCTGTACACTGACTGGTGTCACTCAGTCCCCTCTCTCTCTCAGGGAGATATCTGTACACTGACTGGTGTGTCTCAGTCCCCTCTCTCTCAGGGAGATATCTGTACCCTGACTGGTGTCTCTCAGTCCCCTCTCTCTCTCAGGGAGATATCAGTACACTGACTGGTATCTCTCAGTCCCCTATCTCAGGGAGATATCTGTACACTGACTGGTGTCTCTCAATCCCCACTCCATCAGGGAGATATCTGTACACTGACTGGTGTCTCTCAGTCCCCTCTCTCTCTCAGTCAGGGAGATATCTGTACACTGACTGGTGTCTCTCAGTCCCCTCTCTCTCTCAGGGAGATATCTGTACACTGACTGGTATCTCTCAGTCCCCCCTCTCAGGGAGATATCTGTACACTGACTGGTGTCTCTCAGTCCACTCTCTCAGGGAGATATCTGTACACTGACTGATGTCACTCAGTCCCCTCTCTCTCTCAGGGAGATATCTGGACACTGACTGGTGTCTCTCAGTCCCCGCTCTCTCTCAGGGAGATATCTGTACCCTGACTGGTGTCTCTCAGTCCCCTCTCCCTCAGGGAGATATCTGTACACTGACTGGTGTCTCTCAGTCCCCCCTCTCTCCCTCAGGGAGATATCTGTACACTGACTGGTCTCTCTCAGTCCCCTCTCTCTCTCAGGGAGATATCTGTACACTGACTGGTGTCTCTCAGTCCCCTATCTCAGGGAGATATCTGTACACTGACTGGTCTCTCTCTGTCCCCTTTCTCAGGGAGATATCTGTGCACTGACTGGTCTCTCTCAGTCCCCTCTCTCAGGGAGATATCTGTACACTGACTGGTGTCTCTCAGTCCCCGCTCCCTCTCAGGGAGATATCTGTACCCTGACTGGTGTCTCTCAGTCCCCTCTCTCTCTCAGGGAGATATCTGTACACTGACTGGTTCTCTCAGTCCCCTATCTCAGGGAGATATCTGTACACTGACTGGTGTCTCTCAGTCCCCTCTCTCAGGGAGATATCTGTACACTGACTGGTGTCTCTCAGTCCCGTCTCTCTCTCTCAGGGAGATATCGGTACACTGACTGGTGTCTCTCAGTCCCCTCTCTCTCAGGGAGATATCTGTACACTGACTGGTGTCTCTCAGTCCCCTCTCTCTCTCTCAGGGAGATATCTGTACACTGACTCGTGTCTCTCAGTCCCCTGTCTCTCTCAGGGAGATATCTGTACACTGACTGGTGTCTCTCAATCCCCTCTCTCTCTCAGGGAGATATCTGTACACTGACTGGTGTCTCTCAGTCCCCACTCCATCAGGGAGATATCTGTACACTGACTGGTGTCTCTCAGTCCCCTCTCTCTCACAGGGAGATATCTGTACACTGACTGGGGTCTCTCAGACCCCTCTCTCTCCCTGAGGGAGATATCTGTACACTGACTGGTGTCTCTCAGTCCCCTCTCTCTCTCTCTCAGGGAGATATCTGTACACTGACTGGTGTCTCTCAGTCCCCTCTCTCTCTCTCTCAGGGAGATATCTGTACACTGACTGGTGTCTCTCAGTCCCCTGTCTCTCTCAGGGAGATATCTGTACAGTGACTGGTGTCTCTCAGTACTCTCTCTCTCTCTCAGGGAGATATCTGTACACTGACTGGTATCTCTCACTCCCCTCTCTCTCTCTCTCTCTCAGGGAGATATCTGTACACTGACTGGTGTCTCTCAGTCCCCTCTCTCTCTCTCAGGGAGATATCTGTACACTGATTGGTGTCTCTCAGTCCCCTCTCTCTCTCTCAGGGTGATATCTGTACACTGACTGGTGTCTCTCAGTCCCCTCTCTCTCTCTCAGGGAGATATCTGTACACTGATTGGTGTCTCTCAGTCCCCTCTCCCTCTCTCAGGGAGATATCTGTACACTGACTGGTGTCTCTCAGTCCCCTCTCTCTCTCAGGGAGATATCTGTACCCTGACTGGTGTCTCTCAGTCCCCTCTCCCTCAGGGAGATATCTGTACACTGACTGGTGTCTCTCCGTCCCCTCCCTCAGGGAGATATCTGTACACTGACTGGTCTCTCTCAGTCCCCTATCTCAGGGAGATATCTGTACACTGACTGGTCTCTCTCTGTCACCTTTCTCAGGGAGATATCTGTACACTGACTGGTGTCTCTCAGTCCCCTCTCTCAGGGAGATAACTGTACACTGACTGGTCTCTCTCAGTCCCCTATCTCAGGGAGATATCTGTACACTGACTGGTGTCTGTCAGTCCCCTCTCTCTCTCAGGGAGATATCTGTACACTGACTGGTCTCTCTCTGTCCCCTTTCTCAGGTAGATATCTGTACACTGACTGGTGTCTCTCAGTCCCCTCTCTCTCTCTCTCTCAGGGAGATATCTGTACACTGACTGGTGTCTCTCAGTCCCCTCTCTCTCTCTCAGGGAGATATCTGTCCACTGACTGGTCTCTCTCAGTCCCCTATCTCAGGGAGATATCTGTACACTGACTGGTCTCTCTCTGTCCCCTTTCTCAGGGAGATATCTGTACACTGACTGGTGTCTCTCAGTCCCCTCTCTCAGGGAGATATCTGTACACTGACTGGTGTCTCTCAGTCCCCTCTCTCTCTCTCAGGGAGATATCTGTCCACTGACTGGTCTCTCTCAGTCCCCTATCTCAGGGAGATATCTGTACACTGACTGGTCTCTCTCTGTCCCCTTTCTCAGGGAGATATCTGTACACTGACTGGTGTCTCTCAGTCCCCTCTCTCAGGGAGATATCTGTACACTGACTGGTGTCTCTCAGTCCCCTCTCTCTCTATCTCTCAGGGAGATATCTGTACACTGACTGGTGTCTCTCCGTCCCCTCTCTCTCTCTCCAGGAGATATCTGTACACTGACTGGTGTCTCTCAGTCCCCTCTCTCTCTATCTCTCAGGGAGATATCTGTACACTGACTGGTGTCACTCAGTCCCCTCTCTCTCTCAGGGAGATATCTGTACACTGACTGGTGTGTCTCAGTCCCCTCTCTCTCAGGGAGATATCTGTATCCTGACTGGTGTCTCTCAGTCCCCTCTCTCTCTCTGGGAGATATCTGTACACTGACTGGTGTCACTCAGTCCCCTCTCTCTCTCAGGGAGATATCTGTACACTGACTGGTGTGTCTCAGTCCCCTCTCTCTCAGGGAGATATCTGTACCCTGACTGGTGTCTCTCAGTCCCCTCTCTCTCTCAGGGAGATATCAGTACACTGACTGGTATCTCTCAGTCCCCTATCTCAGGGAGATATCTGTACACTGACTGGTGTCTCTCAATCCCCACTCCATCAGGGAGATATCTGTACACTGACTGGTGTCTCTCAGTCCCCTCTCTCTCTCAGGGAGATATCTGTACACTGACTGGTGTCTCTCAGTCCCCTCTCTCTCAGGGAGATATCTGTACACTGACTGGTGTCTCTCAGTCCCCTCTCTCTCCCTGAGGGAGATATCTGTACACTGACTGGGGTCTCTCAGACCCCTCTCTCTCCCTGAGGGAGATATCTGTACACTGACTGGTGTCTCTCAGTCGCCTCTCTCTCTCTCTCTCAGGGAGATATCTGTACACTGACTGGAGTCTCTCAGTCCCCTCTCTCTCTCTGTCAGGGAGATATCTGTACACTGACTGGTCTCTCTCAGTCCCCTCTCTCTCTCAGGGAGATATCTGTACACTGACTGGTATCTCTCAGTCCCCCCTCTCAGGGAGATATCTGTACACTGACTGGTGTCTCTCAGTCCACTCTCTCAGGGAGATATCTGTACACTGACTGATGTCACTCAGTCCCCTCTCTCTCTCAGGGAGATATCTGGACACTGACTGGTGTCTCTCAGTCCCCGCTCTCTCTCAGGGAGATATCTGTACCCTGACTGGTGTCTCTCAGTCCCCTCTCCCTCAGGGAGATATCTGTACACTGACTGGTGTCTCTCAGTCCCCCCTCTCTCCCTCAGGGAGACATCTGTACACTGACTGGTGTCTCTCCGTCCCCTCTCTCTCTTTCCGGGAGATATCTGTACACTGACTGGTGTCTCTCAGTCCCCCCTCTCTCCCTGAGGGAGATATCTGTACAGTGTCTGGTGTCTCTCAGTACCCTCTCTATCCCTGAGGGAGATATCTGTACACTGACTGGTGTCTCTCCGTCCCCTCTCTCTCTCTCCGGAAGATATCTGTACACTGACTGGTGTCTCTCAGTCCCCCCTCTCTCAGGGAGATATCAGTACACTGCCTGGTGTCTCTCAGTAACCTCTCTCTCCCTCAGGGAGATATGTGTACACTGACTGGTGTGTCTCAGACCCCTCTCTCTCAGGGAGATATCCGTACACTGATTGGTGTCTCTCAGTCCCATCACTCTCTCAGGGAGATATCTGTACACTGACTGGTGTCTCTCAGTCCCCTCTCTCTCTCAGGGAGATATCTGTACACTGACTGGTCTCTCTCTGTCCCCTTTCTCAGGGAGATATCTGTGCACTGACTGGTCTCTCTCAGTCCCCTCTCTCAGGGAGATATCTGTACACTGACTGGTGTCTCTCAGTCCCCTCTCTGTCTCTCTCTCAGGGAGATATCTGTACACTGACTGGTGTCTCTCAGTCCCCGCTCTCTCTCAGGGAGATATCTGTACCCTGACTGGTGTCTCTCAGACCCCTCTCCCTCAGGGAGATATCTGTACACTGACTGGTCTCTCTCAGTCCCCTCTCTCTCTCAGGGAGATATCTGTACACTGACTGGTGTCTCTCAGTCCCCTCTCTCTCACAGGGAGATATCTGTACCCTGACTGGTGTCTCTCAGTCCCCTCTCCCTCAGGGAGATATCTGTACACTGACTGGTGTCTCTCAGTCCCCTCTCTCTCTCAGGGAGATATCTGTACACTGACTGGTGTCTCTCAGTCCCCTATCTCAGGGAGATATCTGTACACTGACTGGTCTCTCTCAGTCCCCTCTCCCTCAGGGAGATATCTGTACACTGACTGGTGTCTCTCAGTCCCCTCTCTCTCAGGGAGATATCTGTACACTGACTGGTGTCTCTCCGTCCCCTCTCTCTCTCTCCGGGAGATATCTGTACACTGACTGTTGTCACTCAGTCCCCTCTCTCTCTCTCTCAGGGAGATATCTGTACACTGACTGGTGTCTCTCAGTCCCCTCTCTCTCTCTCAGGGAGATATCTGTACACTGACTGGTGTCTCTCAGTCCCCCCTCTCTCTCTCAGGGAGATATCTGTACACTGCCTGGTGTCTCTCAGTCCGCTCTCTCTCAGGGAGATATCTGTACACTGACTGGTGTCTCTCAGTCCTCTCTCTCAGGGAGATATCTGTACACTGACTGGTCTCTCTCTGTCCCCTTTCTCAGGGAGATATCTGTACACTGACTGGTGTCTCTCAGTCCCCTATCTCAGGGAGATATCTGTACACTGACTGGTCTCTCTCAGTCCCCTATCTCAGGGAGATATCTGTACACTGACTGGTGTCTCTCAGTCCCCTCTCTCAGGGAGATATCTGTACACTGACTGGTGTCTCTCAGTCCCCTCTCTCTCTCTCTCTCAGGGAGATATCTGTACACTGACTGGTGTCTCTCCGTCCCCTCTCCGTCTCTCCGGAAGATATCTGTACACTGACTGGTCTCTCTCAGTCCCCTATCTCAGGGAGATATCTGTACACTGACTGGTGTCTCTCAGTCCCCTCTCTCAGGGAGATATCTGTACACTGACTGGTGTCTCTCCGTCCCCTCTCTCTCTCTCCGGGAGATATCTGTACACTGACTGGTTTCACTCAGTCCCCTCTCTCTCTCAGGGAGATATCTGTACACTGACTGGTGTGTCTCAGTCCCCTCTCTCTCAGGGAGATATCTGTACCCTGACTGGTGTCTCTCAGTCCCCTCTCTCTCTCCGGAAGATATCTGTACACTGACTGGTGTCTCTCAGTCCCCGCTCTCTCTCTCAGGGAGATATCTGTACACTGACTGGTGTCTCTCAGTCCCCTCTCTCTCTCTCAGGGAGATATCTGTACACTGACTGGTGTCTCTCAGTCCCTTCTCTCTCCCTCAGGGAGACATCTGTACACTGACTGGTGTCTCTCCGTCCCCTCTCTCTCTTTCCGGGAGATATCTGTACACTGACTGGTGTCTCTCAGTCCCCGCTCTCTCCCTGAGGGAGATATCTGTACACTGTCTGGTGTCTCTCAGTACCCTCTCTCTCACTGAGGGAGATATCTGTACACTGACTGGTGTCTCTCCGTCCCGTCTCTCTCTCTCCGGAAGATATCTGTACACTGACTAGTGTCTCTCAGTCCCCCCTCTCTCAGGGAGATATCTGTACACTGCCTGGTGTCTCTCAGTAACCTCTCTCTCCCTCAGGGAGATATCTGTACACTGACTGGTGTGTCTCAGTCCCCTCTCTCTCAGGGAGATATACGTACACTGACTGGTGTCTCTCAGTCCCATCTCTCTCTCAGGGAGATATCTGTAGACTGACTGGTCTCTCTCTGTCCCCTTTCTCAGGGAGATATCTGTGCACTGACTGGTCTCTCTCAGTCCCCTCTCTCAGGGAGATATCTGTACACTGACTGGTGTCTCTCAGTCCCCTCTCTGTCTCTCTCTCAGGGAGATATCTGTACACTGACTGGTGTCTCTCAGTCCCCTCTCTCTCTCAGGGAGATATCTGTACCCTGACTGGTGTCTCTCAGTCCCCTCTCCCTCAGGGAGATATCTGTACACTGACTGGTGTCTCTCAGTCCCCTCTCTCTCTCAGGGAGATATCTGTACACTGACTGGTGTCTCTCAGTCCCCTATCTCAGGGAGATATCTGTACACTGACTGGTCTCTCTCAGTCCCCTATCTCAGGGAGATATCTGTACACTGACTGGTCTCCCTCTGTCCCCTTTCTCAGGGAGATATCTGTACATTGACTGGTGTCTCTCAGTCCCCTCTCTCTCCCTCAGGGAGATATCTGTACACTGACTGGTGTCTCTCAGTCCCCTCTCTCTCAGGGAGATATCTGTACACTGACTGGTGTCTCTCAGTCCCCTCTCTCTCTCAGGGATATATCTGTACACTGACTGGTATCTCTCAGTCCCCCCTGTCAGGGAGATATCTGTACACTGACTGGTGTCTCTCAGTCCACTCTCTCAGGGAGATATCTGTACACTGACTGGTGTCTCTCAGACCCCTCTCCCTCAGGGAGATATCTGTACACTGACTGGTGTCTCTCAGTCCCCTCTCTCTCTCAGGGAGATATCTGTACCCTGACTGGTGTCTCTCAGTCCCCTCTCCCTCAGGGAGATATCTGTACACTGACTGGTGTCTCTCAGTCCCCTCTCTCTCTCAGGGAGATATCTGTACACTGACTGGTGTCTCTCAGTCCCCTATCTCAGGGAGATATCTGTACACTGACTGGTCTCTCTCAGTCCCCTATCTCAGGGAGATATCTGTACACTGACTGGTCTCTCTCTGTCCCCTTTCTCAGGGAGATATCCGTACACTGACTGGTGTGTCTCAGTCCCCTCTCTCTCTCAGGGAGATATCTGTACACTGACTGGTGTCTCTCAGTCTTTCTCTCTCTCTCAGGGAGATATCAGTACACTGACTGGTGTCTCTCAGTCCCCTCTCTCTCAGGGAGATATCTGTACACTGACTGGTGTCTCTCCGTCCCCTCTCTCTCTCTCCGGGAGATATCTGTACACTGACTGGTGTCACTCAGTCCCCTCTCTCTCTCAGGGAGATATCCGTACACTGACTGGTGTCTCTCAGTCCCCTCTCTCTCTCAGGGATATATCTGTACACTGACTGGTATCTCTCAGTCCCCCCTGTCAGGGAGATATCTGTACACTGACTGGTGTCTCTCAGTCCACTCTCTCAGGGAGATATCTGTACACTGACTGGTGTCACTCAGTCCCCTCTCTCTCTCAGGGAGATATCTGTACACTGACTGGTGTCTCTCAGTCCCCTCTCTCTCTCAGGGAGATATCTGTACACTGACTGGTGTCTCTCAGTCCCCTCTCTCTCAGGGAGATATCTGTACACTGACTGGTGTCTCTCAGTCCCCTCTCTCTCTCAGGGTGATATCTGTACACTGACTGGTGTCTCTCAGTCCCCTCTCTCTCTCAGGGAGATATCTGTACACTGACTGGTGTCTCTCAGTCCCCTGTCTCTCTCTCAGGGAGATATCTGTACACTGACTGGTGTCTCTCAGTCCCCTCTCTCTCTCAGGGAGATATCTGTACACTGACTGGTGTCTCTCAGTCCCCTCTCTCTCCCTCAGGGAGATATCTGTACACTGACTGGTGTCTCTCAGTCCCCCCTCTCTCTCTCTCAGAGAGATATCTGTACACTGACTGGTGTCTCTCAGTCCCTTCTCTCTCCCTCAGGGAGACATCTGTACACTGACTGGTGTCTCTCCGTCCCCTCTCTCTCTTTCCGGGAGATATCTGTACACTGACTGGTGTCTCTCAGTCCCCGCTCTCTCCCTGAGGGAGATATCTGTACACTGTCTGGTGTCTCTCAGTACCCTCTCTCTCACTGAGGGAGATATCTGTACACTGACTGGTGTCTCTCCGTCCCGTCTCTCTCTCTCCGGAAGATATCTGTACACTGACTAGTGTCTCTCAGTCCCCCCTCTCTCAGGGAGATATCTGTACACTGCCTGGTGTCTCTCAGTAACCTCTCTCTCCCTCAGGGAGATATCTGTACACTGACTGGTGTGTCTCAGTCCCCTCTCTCTCAGGGAGATATACGTACACTGACTGGTGTCTCTCAGTCCCATCTCTCTCTCAGGGAGATATCTGTAGACTGACTGGTCTCTCTCTGTCCCCTTTCTCAGGGAGATATCTGTGCACTGACTGGTCTCTCTCAGTCCCCTCTCTCAGGGAGATATCTGTACACTGACTGGTGTCTCTCAGTCCCCTCTCTCTCCCTCAGGGAGATATCTGTACACTGACTGGTGTCTCTCAGTCCCCTCTCTCTCAGGGAGATATCTGTACACTGACTGGTGTCTCTCAGTCCCCTCTCTCTCTCAGGGATATATCTGTACACTGACTGGTATCTCTCAGTCCCCCCTGTCAGGGAGATATCTGTACACTGACTGGTGTCTCTCAGTCCACTCTCTCAGGGAGATATCTGTACACTGACTGGTGTCTCTCAGACCCCTCTCCCTCAGGGAGATATCTGTACACTGACTGGTGTCTCTCAGTCCCCTCTCTCTCTCAGGGAGATATCTGTACCCTGACTGGTGTCTCTCAGTCCCCTCTCCCTCAGGGAGATATCTGTACACTGACTGGTGTCTCTCAGTCCCCTCTCTCTCTCAGGGAGATATCTGTACACTGACTGGTGTCTCTCAGTCCCCTATCTCAGGGAGATATCTGTACACTGACTGGTCTCTCTCAGTCCCCTATCTCAGGGAGATATCTGTACACTGACTGGTCTCTCTCTGTCCCCTTTCTCAGGGAGATATCCGTACACTGACTGGTGTGTCTCAGTCCCCTCTCTCTCTCAGGGAGATATCTGTACACTGACTGGTGTCTCTCAGTCTTTCTCTCTCTCTCAGGGAGATATCTGTACACTGACTGGTCTCTCTCAGTCCCCTCTCCCTCAGGGAGATATCTGTACACTGACTGGTGTCTCTCAGTCCCCTCTCTCTCAGGGAGATATCTGTACACTGACTGGTGTCTCTCCGTCCCCTCTCTCTCTCTCCGGGAGATATCTGTACACTGACTGTTGTCACTCAGTCCCCTCTCTCTCTCTCTCAGGGAGATATTTGTACACTGACTGGTGTCTGTCAGTCCCCTCTCTCTCCCTCAGGGAGATATCAGTACACTGACTGGTGTCTCTCAGTCCCCTCTCTCTCAGGGAGATATCTGTACACTGACTGGTGTCTCTCCGTCCCCTCTCTCTCTCTCCGGGAGATATCTGTACACTGACTGGTGTCACTCAGTCCCCTCTCTCTCTCAGGGAGATATCCGTACACTGACTGGTGTCTCTCAGTCCCCTCTCTCTCTCAGGGATATATCTGTACACTGACTGGTATCTCTCAGTCCCCCCTGTCAGGGAGATATCTGTACACTGACTGGTGTCTCTCAGTCCACTCTCTCAGGGAGATATCTGTACACTGACTGGTGTCACTCAGTCCCCTCTCTCTCTCAGGGAGATATCTGTACACTGACTGGTGTCTCTCAGTCCCCTCTCTCTCTCAGGGAGATATCTGTACACTGACTGGTGTCTCTCAGTCCCCTCTCTCTCAGGGAGATATCTGTACACTGACTGGTGTCTCTCAGTCCCCTCTCTCTCTCAGGGTGATATCTGTACACTGACTGGTGTCTCTCAGTCCCCTCTCTCTCTCAGGGAGATATCTGTACACTGACTGGTGTCTCTCAGTCCCCTGTCTCTCTCTCAGGGAGATATCTGTACACTGACTGGTGTCTCTCAGTCCCCTCTCTCTCTCAGGGAGATATCTGTACACTGACTGGTGTCTCTCAGTCCCCTCTCTCTCCCTCAGGGAGATATCTGTACACTGACTGGTGTCTCTCAGTCCCCCCTCTCTCTCTCTCAGAGAGATATCTGTACACTGACTGGTGTCTCTCAGTCCCTTCTCTCTCCCTCAGGGAGACATCTGTACACTGACTGGTGTCTCTCCGTCCCCTCTCTCTCTTTCCGGGAGATATCTGTACACTGACTGGTGTCTCTCAGTCCCCGCTCTCTCCCTGAGGGAGATATCTGTACACTGTCTGGTGTCTCTCAGTACCCTCTCTCTCACTGAGGGAGATATCTGTACACTGACTGGTGTCTCTCCGTCCCGTCTCTCTCTCTCCGGAAGATATCTGTACACTGACTAGTGTCTCTCAGTCCCCCCTCTCTCAGGGAGATATCTGTACACTGCCTGGTGTCTCTCAGTAACCTCTCTCTCCCTCAGGGAGATATCTGTACACTGACTGGTGTGTCTCAGTCCCCTCTCTCTCAGGGAGATATACGTACACTGACTGGTGTCTCTCAGTCCCATCTCTCTCTCAGGGAGATATCTGTAGACTGACTGGTCTCTCTCTGTCCCCTTTCTCAGGGAGATATCTGTGCACTGACTGGTCTCTCTCAGTCCCCTCTCTCAGGGAGATATCTGTACACTGACTGGTGTCTCTCAGTCCCCTCTCTGTCTCTCTCTCAGGGAGATATCTGTACACTGACTGGTGTCTCTCAGTCCCCTCTCTCTCTCAGGGAGATATCTGTACCCTGACTGGTGTCTCTCAGTCCCCTCTCCCTCAGGGAGATATCTGTACACTGACTGGTGTCTCTCAGTCCCCTCTCTCTCTCAGGGAGATATCTGTACACTGACTGGTGTCTCTCAGTCCCCTATCTCAGGGAGATATCTGTACACTGACTGGTCTCTCTCAGTCCCCTATCTCAGGGAGATATCTGTACACTGACTGGTCTCCCTCTGTCCCCTTTCTCAGGGAGATATCTGTACATTGACTGGTGTCTCTCAGTCCCCTCTCTCTCCCTCAGGGAGATATCTGTACACTGACTGGTGTCTCTCAGTCCCCTCTCTCTCAGGGAGATATCTGTACACTGACTGGTGTCTCTCCGTCCCCTCTCTCTCTCTCCAGGAGATATCTGTACACTGACTGGTGTCACTCAGTCCCCTCTCTCTCTCAGGGAGATATCCGTACACTGACTGGTGTCTCTCAGTCCCCTCTCTCTCTCAGGGATATATCTGTACACTGACTGGTATCTCTCAGTCCCCCCTGTCAGGGAGATATCTGTACACTGACTGGTGTCTCTCAGTCCACTCTCTCAGGGAGATATCTGTACACTGACTGGTGTCTCTCAGACCCCTCTCCCTCAGGGAGATATCTGTACACTGACTGGTGTCTCTCAGTCCCCTCTCTCTCTCAGGGAGATATCTGTACCCTGACTGGTGTCTCTCAGTCCCCTCTCCCTCAGGGAGATATCTGTACACTGACTGGTGTCTCTCAGTCCCCTCTCTCTCTCAGGGAGATATCTGTACACTGACTGGTGTCTCTCAGTCCCCTATCTCAGGGAGATATCTGTACACTGACTGGTCTCTCTCAGTCCCCTATCTCAGGGAGATATCTGTACACTGACTGGTCTCTCTCTGTCCCCTTTCTCAGGGAGATATCTGTACACTGACTGGTGTGTCTCAGTCCCCTCTCTCTCTCTCTCTCTCAGGGAGATATCTGTACACTGACTGGTGTCTCTCAGTCTTTCTCTCTCTCTCAGGGAGATATCTGTACACTGACTGGTCTCTCTCAGTCCCCTCTCCCTCAGGGAGATATCTGTACACTGACTGGTGTCTCTCAGTCCCCTCTCTCTCAGGGAGATATCTGTACACTGACTGGTGTCTCTCCGTCCCCTCTCTCTCTCTCCGGGAGATATCTGTACACTGACTGTTGTCACTCAGTCCCCTCTCTCTCTCTCTCAGGGAGATATTTGTACACTGACTGGTGTCTGTCAGTCCCCTCTCTCTCCCTCAGGGAGATATCAGTACACTGACTGGTGTCTCTCAGTCCCCTCTCTCTCAGGGAGATATCTGTACACTGACTGGTGTCTCTCCGTCCCCTCTCTCTCTCTCCGGGAGATATCTGTACACTGACTGGTGTCACTCAGTCCCCTCTCTCTCTCAGGGAGATATCCGTACACTGACTGGTGTCTCTCAGTCCCCTCTCTCTCTCAGGGATATATCTGTACACTGACTGGTATCTCTCAGTCCCCCCTGTCAGGGAGATATCTGTACACTGACTGGTGTCTCTCAGTCCACTCTCTCAGGGAGATATCTGTACACTGACTGGTGTCACTCAGTCCCCTCTCTCTCTCAGGGAGATATCTGTACACTGACTGGTGTCTCTCAGTCCCCTCTCTCTCTCAGGGAGATATCTGTACACTGACTGGTGTCTCTCAGTCCCCTCTCTCTCAGGGAGATATCTGTACACTGACTGGTGTCTCTCAGTCCCCTCTCTCTCTCAGGGTGATATCTGTACACTGACTGGTGTCTCTCAGTCCCCTCTCTCTCTCAGGGAGATATCTGTACACTGACTGGTGTCTCTCAGTCCCCTGTCTCTCTCTCAGGGAGATATCTGTACACTGACTGGTGTCTCTCAGTCCCCTCTCTCTCTCAGGGAGATATCTGTACACTGACTGGTGTCTCTCAGTCCCCTCTCTCTCCCTCAGGGAGATATCTGTACACTGACTGGTGTCTCTCAGTCCCCCCTCTCTCTCTCTCAGGGAGATATCTGTACACTGACTGGTGTCTCTCAGTCCCCTCTCTCTCAGGGAGATATCTGTACACTGACTGGTGTCTCTCAGTCCTCTCTCTCAGGGAGATATATGTACACTGACTGGTGTCTCTCAGTCCCCTCTCTCTCTCTCAGGGAGATATCTGTACACTCACTGGTGTCTCTCAGTCCCCTCTCTCTCATGGAGATATCTGTACACTGACTGGTGTCTCTCAGTCCCCTCTCTCTCTCTCAGGGAGATATCTGTACACTGCCTGGTGTCTCTCAGTCCCCTCTCTCTCTCAGGGAGATATCTGTACACTGACTGGTGTCTCTCAGTCCTCTCTCTCAGGGAGATATCTGTACACTGACTGGTCTCTCTCTGTCCCCTTTCTCAGGGAGATATCTGTACACTGACTGGTGTCTCTCAGTCCCCTATCTCAGGGAGATATCTGTACACTGACTGGTCTCTCTCAGTCCCCTATCTCAGGGAGATATCTGTACACTGACTGGTCTCTCTCTGTCCCCTTTCTCAGGGAGATATCTGTACACTGACTGGTGTCTCTCAGTCCCCTCTCTCAGGGAGATATCTGTACACTGACTGGTGTCTCTCAGTCCCCTCTCTCTCTCTCTCTCAGGGAGATATCTGTACACTGACTGGTGTCTCTCAGTCCCCCCTCTCTCTCTCAGGGAGATATCTGTACACTGACTGGTCTCTCTCTGTCCCCTTTCTCAGGGAGATATCTGTACACTGACTGGTGTCTCTCAGTCCCCTCTCTCTCTCTCAGGGAGATATCTGTACACTGACTGGTGTCTCTCAGTCCCCTCTCTCTCTCTCAGGGAGATATCTGTCCACTGACTGGTCTCTCTCAGTCCCCTATCTCAGGGAGATATCTGTACACTGACTGGTCTCTCTCTGTCCCCTTTCTCAGGGAGATATCTGTACACTGACTGGTGTCTCTTAGTCCCCTCTCTCAGGGAGATATCAGTACACTGACTGGTGTCTCTCCGTCCCCTCTCTCTCTCTCCGGAAGATATCTGTACACTGACTGGTGTCTCTCAGTCCCCGCTCTCTCTCTCAGGGAGATATCTGTACACTGACTGGTGTCTCTCAGTCCCCTCTCTCTCTCTCAGGGAGATATCTGTACACTGACTGGTGTCTCACAGTCCCCTCTCTCTCCCTCAGGGAGACATCTGTACACTGACTGGTGTCTCTCCGTCCCCTCTCTCTCTTTCCGGGAGATATCTGTACACTGACTGGTGTCTCTCAGTCCCCCCTCTCACCCTGAGGGAGATATCTGTACACTGTCTGGTGTCTCTCAGTACCCTCTCTCTCCCTGAGGGAGATATCTGTACACTGACTGGTGTCTCTCCGTCCCCTCTCTCTCTCTCCGGAAGATATCTGTACACTGACTAGTGTCTCTCAGTCCCCCCTCTCTCAGGGAGATATCTGTACACTGACTGGTGTCTCTCATTCCCCTCTCTCTCTCAGGGAGATATCTGTGCACTGACTGGTGTCTCTCAGTCCACTCTCTCTCAGGGAGATATCTGTACACTGACTGGTGTCTCTCATTCCCCTCTCTCTCTCAGGGAGATATCTGTACACTGACTGGTGTCTCTCAGTCCCCCCTCTCTCAGGGAGATATCTGTGCACTGACTGGTCTCTCTCAGTCCCCTCTCTCAGGGAGATATCTGTACACTGACTGGTGTCTCTCAGTCCCGTCTCTCTCTCTCAGGGAGATATCTGTACACTGACTGGTGTCTCTCAGTCCCCCCTCTCTCAGGGAGATATCTGTACACTGACTGGTGTCTCTCAGTCCCCACTCCATCAGGGAGATATCTGTACACTGACTGGTGTCTCTCAGTCCCCTCTCTCTCACAGGGAGATATCTGTACACTGACTGGGGTCTCTCAGACCCCTCTCTCTCCCTGAGGGAGATATCTGTACACTGACTGGTGTCTCTCAGTCCCCTCTCTCTCTCTCTCAGGGAGATATCTGTACACTGACTGGTGTCTCTCAGTCCCCTCTCTCTCTCTCTCAGGGAGATATCTGTACACTGATTGGTGTCTCTCAGTCCCCTCTCTCTCTCTCAGGGTGATATCTGTACACTGACTGGTGTCTCTCAGTCCCCTCTCTCTCTCTCAGGGAGATATCTGTACACTGATTGGTGTCTCTCAGTCCCCTCTCTCTCTCACAGGGAGATATCTGTACACTGACTGGTGTCTCTCAGTCCCCTCTCTCTCTCAGGGAGATATCTGTACCCTGACTGGTGTCTCTCAGTCCCCTCTCCCTCAGGGAGATATCTGTACACTGACTGGTGTCTCTCCGTCCCCTCCCTCAGGGAGATATCTGTACACTGACTGGTCTCTCTCAGTCCCCTATCTCAGGGAGATATCTGTGCACTGACTGGTCTCTCTCTGTCCCCTTTCTCAGGGAGATATCTGTACACTGACTGGTGTCTCTCAGTCCCCTCTCTCAGGGAGATAACTGTACACTGACTGGTCTCTCTCAGTCCCCTATCTCAGGGAGATATCTGTACACTGACTGGTCTCTCTCTGTCCCCTTTCTCAGGGAGATATCTGTACACTGACTGGTGTCTCTCAGTCCCCTCTCTCTCTCTCTCTCAGGGAGATATCTGTACACTGACTGGTGTCTCTCAGTCCCCTCTCTCTCTCTCAGGGAGATATCTGTCCACTGACTGGTCTCTCTCAGTCCCCTATCTCAGGGAGATATCTGTACACTGACTGGTCTCTCTCTGTCCCCTTTCTCAGGGAGATATCTGTACACTGACTGGTGTCTCTTAGTCCCCTCTCTCAGGGAGATATCAGTACACTGACTGGTGTCTCTCAGTCCCCTCTCTCTCTATCTCTCAGGGAGATATCTGTACACTGACTGGTGTGTCTCAGTCCCCTCTCTCTCAGGGAGATATCTGTACACTGACTGGTGTCTCTCAGTCCCCTCTCTCTCTCTCTCTCAGGGAGATATCTGTACACTGACTGGTGTCTCTCAGTCCCCCCTCTCTCTCTCAGGGAGATATCTGTACACTGACTGGTCTCTCTCTGTCCCCTTTCTCAGGGAGATATCTGTACACTGACTGGTGTCTCTCAGTCCCCTCTCTCTCTCTCAGGGAGATATCTGTACACTGACTGGTGTCTCTCAGTCCCCTCTCTCTCTCTCAGGGAGATATCTGTCCACTGACTGGTCTCTCTCAGTCCCCTATCTCAGGGAGATATCTGTACACTGACTGGTCTCTCTCTGTCCCCTTTCTCAGGGAGATATCTGTACACTGACTGGTGTCTCTTAGTCCCCTCTCTCAGGGAGATATCAGTACACTGACTGGTGTCTCTCCGTCCCCTCTCTCTCTCTCCGGAAGATATCTGTACACTGACTGGTGTCTCTCAGTCCCCGCTCTCTCTCTCAGGGAGATATCTGTACACTGACTGGTGTCTCTCAGTCCCCTCTCTCTCTCTCAGGGAGATATCTGTACACTGACTGGTGTCTCACAGTCCCCTCTCTCTCCCTCAGGGAGACATCTGTACACTGACTGGTGTCTCTCCGTCCCCTCTCTCT
This sequence comes from Chiloscyllium punctatum, assembly GCF_047496795.1. Classification (NCBI taxonomy): domain Eukaryota; kingdom Metazoa; phylum Chordata; class Chondrichthyes; order Orectolobiformes; family Hemiscylliidae; genus Chiloscyllium; species Chiloscyllium punctatum. Next base: position 218,119 of record NW_027310069.1, read on the forward strand.
CTTTCCGGGAGATATCTGTACACTGACTGGTGTCTCTCAGTCCCCCCTCTCTCCCTGAGGGAGATATCTGTACACTGTCTGGTGTCTCTCAGTACCCTCTCTCTCCCTGAGGGAGATATCTGTACACTGACTGGTGTCTCTCCGTCCCCTCTCTCTCTCTCCGGAAGATATCTGTACACTGACTAGTGTCTCTCAGTCCCCCCTCTCTCAGGGAGATATCTGTACACTGACTGGTGTCTCTCATTCCCCTCTCTCTCTCAGGGAGATATCTGTGCACTGACTGGTGTCTCTCAGTCCACTCTCTCTCAGGGAGATATCTGTACACTGACTGGTGTCTCTCATTCCCCTCTCTCTCTCAGGGAGATATCTGTACACTGACTGGTGTCTCTCAGTCCCCCCTCTCTCAGGGAGATATCTGTGCACTGACTGGTCTCTCTCAGTCCCCTCTCTCAGGGAGATATCTGTACACTGACTGGTGTCTCTCAGTCCCGTCTCTCTCTCTCAGGGAGATATCTGTACACTGACTGGTGTCTCTCAGTCCCCCCTCTCTCAGGGAGATATCTGTACACTGACTGGTGTCTCTCAGTCCCCACTCCATCAGGGAGATATCTGTACACTGACTGGTGTCTCTCAGTCCCCTCTCTCTCACAGGGAGATATCTGTACACTGACTGGGGTCTCTCAGACCCCTCTCTCTCCCTGAGGGAGATATCTGTACACTGACTGGTGTCTCTCAGTCCCCTCTCTCTCTCTCTCAGGGAGATATCTGTACACTGACTGGTGTCTCTCAGTCCCCTCTCTCTCTCTCTCAGGGAGATATCTGTACACTGATTGGTGTCTCTCAGTCCCCTCTCTCTCTCTCAGGGTGATATCTGTACACTGACTGGTGTCTCTCAGTCCCCTCTCTCTCTCTCAGGGAGATATCTGTACACTGATTGGTGTCTCTCAGTCCCCTCTCTCTCTCACAGGGAGATATCTGTACACTGACTGGTGTCTCTCAGTCCCCTCTCTCTCTCAGGGAGATATCTGTACCCTGACTGGTGTCTCTCAGTCCCCTCTCCCTCAGGGAGATATCTGTACACTGACTGGTGTCTCTCCGTCCCCTCCCTCAGGGAGATATCTGTACACTGACTGGTCTCTCTCAGTCCCCTATCTCAGGGAGATATCTGTGCACTGACTGGTCTCTCTCTGTCCCCTTTCTCAGGGAGATATCTGTACACTGACTGGTGTCTCTCAGTCCCCTCTCTCAGGGAGATAACTGTACACTGACTGGTCTCTCTCAGTCCCCTATCTCAGGGAGATATCTGTACACTGACTGGTCTCTCTCTGTCCCCTTTCTCAGGGAGATATCTGTACACTGACTGGTGTCTCTCAGTCCCCTCTCTCTCTCTCTCTCAGGGAGATATCTGTACACTGACTGGTGTCTCTCAGTCCCCTCTCTCTCTCTCAGGGAGATATCTGTCCACTGACTGGTCTCTCTCAGTCCCCTATCTCAGGGAGATATCTGTACACTGACTGGTCTCTCTCTGTCCCCTTTCTCAGGGAGATATCTGTACACTGACTGGTGTCTCTTAGTCCCCTCTCTCAGGGAGATATCAGTACACTGACTGGTGTCTCTCAGTCCCCTCTCTCTCTATCTCTCAGGGAGATATCTGTACACTGACTGGTGTCTCTCAGTCCCCTCTCTCTCTCTCAGGGAGATATCTGTACACTGACTGGTCTCTCTCAGTCCCCTCTCCCTCAGGGAGATATCTGTACACTGACTGGTCTCTCTCAGTCCCCTCTCCCTCAGGGAGATATCTGTACACTGACTGGTGTCTCTCCGTCCCCTCTCTCTCTCTCAGGGAGATATCAGTATCCTGACTGGTGTCTCTCAGTCCCCTCTCTCTCTCTGGGAGATATCTGTACACTGACTGGTGTCACTCAGTCCCCTCTCTCTCTCAGGGAGATATCTGACCACTGACTGGTGTGTCTCAGTCCCCTCTCTCTCAGGGAGATATCTGTACACTGACTGGTGTCTCTCAATCCCCACTCCATCAGGGAGATATCTGTACACTGACTGGTGTCTCTCAGTCCCCTCTCTCTCTCAGGGAGATATCTGTACACTGACTGGTGTCTCTCAGTCCCCTCTCTCTCAGGGAGATATCTGTACACTGACTGGTGTCTCTCAGTCCCCTCTCTCTCCCTGAGGGAGATATCTGTACACTGACTGGTGTCTCTCAGACCCCTCTCTCTCCCTGAGGGAGATATCTGTACACTGACTGGTGTCTCTCAGTCGCCTCTCTCTCTCTCTCTCAGGGAGATATCTGTACACTGACTGGTGTCTCTCAGTCGCCTCTCTCTCTCTCTCTCAGGGAGATATCTGTACACTGACTGGTGTCTCTCAGTCCCCTCTCTCTCTCTGTCAGGGAGATATCTGTACACTGACTGGTGTCTCTCAGTCCCCTCTCTCTCTCAGGGAGATATCTGTACACTGACTGGTATCTCTCAGTCCCCCCTCTCAGGGAGATATCTGTACACTGACTGGTGTCTCTGAGTCCACTCTCTCAGGGAGATATCTGTACACTGACTGATGTCACTCAGTCCCCTCTCTCTCTCAGGGAGATATCTGGACACTGACTGGTGTCTCTCAGTCCCCGCTCTCTCTCAGGGAGATATCTGTACCCTGACTGGTGTCTCTCAGTCCCCTCTCCCTCAGGGAGATATCTGTACACTGACTGGTGTCTCTCAGTCCCCCCTCTCTCCCTCAGGGAGACATCTGTACACTGACTGGTGTCTCTCCGTCCCCTCTCTCTCTTTCCGGGAGATATCTGTACACTGACTGGTGTCTCTCAGTCCCCCCTCTCTCCCTGAGGGAGATATCTGTCCAGTGTCTGGTGTCTCTCAGTACCCTCTCTCTCCCTGAGGGAGATATCTGTACACTGACTGGTGTCTCTCCGTCCCCTCTCTCTCTCTCCGGAAGATATCTGTACACTGACTGGTGTCTCTCAGTCCCCCCTCTCTCAGGGAGATATCAGTACACTGCCTGGTGTCTCTCAGTAACCTCTCTCTCCCTCAGGGAGATATGTGTACACTGACTGGTGTGTCTCAGTCCCCTCTCTCTCAGGGAGATATCCGTACACTGACTGGTGTCTCTCAGTCCCATCTCTCTCTCAGGGAGATATCTGTACACTGACTGGTCTCTCTCTGTCCCCTTTCTCAGGGAGATATCTGTGCACTGACTGGTCTCTCTCAGTCCCCTCTCTCAGGGAGATATCTGTACACTGACTGGTGTCTCTCAGTCCCCTCTCTGTCTCTCTCTCAGGGAGATATCTGTACACTGACTGGTGTCTCTCAGTCCCCGCTCTCTCTCAGGGAGATATCTGTACCCTGACTGGTGTCTCTCAGTCCCCTCTCTCTCTCAGGGAGATATCTGTACACTGACTGGTGTCTCTCAGACCCCTCTCCCACAGGGAGATATCTGTACACTGACTGGTCTCTCTCAGTCCCCTCTCTCTCTCAGGGAGATATCTGTACACTGACTGGTGTCTCTCAGTCCCCTCTCTCTCACAGGGAGATATCTGTACCCTGACTGGTGTCTCTCAGTCCCCTCTCCCTCAGGGAGATATCTGTACACTGACTGGTGTCTCTCAGTCCCCTCTCTCTCTCAGGGAGATATCTGTACACTGACTGGTGTCTCTCAGTCCCCTATCTCAGGGAGATATCTGTACACTGACTGGTCTCTCTCAGTCCCCTCTCCCTCAGGGAGATATCTGTACACTGACTGGTGTCTCTCAGTCCCCTCTCTCTCAGGGAGATATCTGTACACTGACTGGTGTCTCTCCGTCCCCTCTCTCTCTCTCCGGGAGATATCTGTACACTGACTGTTGTCACTCAGTCCCCTCTCTCTCTCTCTCAGGGAGATATCTGTACACTGACTGGTGTCTCTCAGTCCCCTCTCTCTCTCTCAGGGAGATATCTGTACACTGACTGGTGTCTCTCAGTCCCCCCTCTCTCTCTCAGGGAGATATCTGTACACTGCCTGGTGTCTCTAAGTCCGCTCTCTCTCAGGGAGATATCTGTACACTGACTGGTGTCTCTCAGTCCTCTCTCTCAGGGAGATATCTGTACACTGACTGGTCTCTCTCTGTCCCCTTTCTCAGGGAGATATCTGTACACTGACTGGTGTCTCTCAGTCCCCGCTCTCTCCCTGAGGGAGATATCTGTACACTGTCTGGTGTCTCTCAGTACCCTCTCTCTCACTGAGGGAGATATCTGTACACTGACTGGTGTCTCTCCGTCCCCTCTCTCTCTCTCCGGAAGATATCTGTACACTGACTGGTGTCTCTCAGTCCCCGCTCTCTCTCTCAGGGAGATATCTGTACACTGACTGGTGTCTCTCAGTCCCCTCTCTCTCTCTCAGGGAGATATCTGTACACTGACTGGTGTCTCTCAGTCCCTTCTCTCTCCCTCAGGGAGACATCTGTACACTGACTGGTGTCTCTCCGTCCCCTCTCTCTCTTTCCGGGAGATATCTGTACACTGACTGGTGTCTCTCAGTCCCCGCTCTCTCCCTGAGGGAGATATCTGTACACTGTCTGGTGTCTCTCAGTACCCTCTCTCTCACTGAGGGAGATATCTGTACACTGACTGGTGACTCTCCATCCCGTCTCTCTCTCTCCGGAAGATATCTGTACACTGACTAGTGTCTCAGTCCCCCCTCTCTCAGGGAGATATCTGTACACTGCCTGGTGTCTCTCAGTAACCTCTCTCTCCCTCAGGGAGATATCTGTACACTGACTGGTGTGTCTCAGTCCCCTCTCTCTCTCTGTCAGGGAGATATCTGTACACTGACTGGTCTCTCTCAGTCCCCTCTCCCTCAGGGAGATATCTGTACACTGACTGGTGTCTCTCAGTCCCCTCTCTCTCAGGGAGATATCTGTACACTGACTGGTGTCTCTCCGTCCCCTCTCTCTCTCTCCGGGAGATATCTGTACACTGACTGTTGTCACTCAGTCCCCTCTCTCTCTCTCTCAGGGAGATATCTGTACACTGACTGGTGTCTCTCAGTCCCCTCTCTCTCTCAGGGAGATATCTGTACACTGACTGGTGTCTCTCAGTCCCCTCTCTCTCAGGGAGATATCTGTACACTGACTGGTGTCTCTCAGTCCCCTCTCTCTCCCTGAGGGAGATATCTGTACACTGACTGGGGTCTCTCAGACCCCTCTCTCTCCCTGAGGGAGATATCTGTACACTGACTGGTGTCTCTCAGTCGCCTCTCTCTCTCTCTCTCAGGGAGATATCTGTACACTGACTGGTGTCTCTCAGTCCCCTCTCTCTCTCTGTCAGGGAGATATCTGTACACTGACTGGTGTCTCTCAGTCCCCTCTCTCTCTCAGGGAGATATCTGTACACTGACTGGTATCTCTCAGTCCCCCCTCTCAGGGAGATATCTGTACACTGACTGGTGTCTCTGAGTCCACTCTCTCAGGGAGATATCTGTACACTGACTGATGTCACTCAGTCCCCTCTCTCTCTCAGGGAGATATCTGGACACTGACTGGTGTCTCTCAGTCCCCTCTCTCTCTCAGGGAGATATCTGTACACTGACTGGTGTCTCTCAGTCCCCTCTCCCTCAGGGTGATATCTGTACACTGACTGGTGTCTCTCAGTCCCTTCTCTCTCCCTCAGGGAGACATCTGTACACTGACTGGTGTCTCTCAGTCCCCGCTCTCTCTCTCAGGGAGATATCTGTACACTGACTGGTGTCTCTAAGTCCCCTCTCTCTCTCTCAGGGAGATATCTGTACACTGACTGGTGTCTCTCAGTCCCTTCTCTCTCCCTCAGGGAGACATCTGTACACTGACTGGTGTCTCTCCGTCCCCTCTCTCTCTTTCCGGGAGATATCTGTACACTGACTGGTGTCTCCCAGTCCCCGCTCTCTCCCTGAGGGAGATATCTGTACACTGTCTGGTGTCTCTCAGTACCCTCTCTCTCACTGAGGGAGATATCTGTACACTGACTGGTGTCTCTCCGTCCCGTCTCTCTCTCTCCGGAAGATATCTGTACACTGACTAGTGTCTCTCAGTCCCCCCTCTCTCAGGGAGATATCTGTACACTGCCTGGTGTCTCTCAGTAACCTCTCTCTCCCTCAGGGAGATATCTGTACACTGACTGGTGTGTCTCAGTCCCCTCTCTCTCAGGGAGATATCCGTACACTGACTGGTGTCTCTCAGTCCCATCTCTCTCTCAGGGAGATATCTGTAGACTGACTGGTCTCTCTCTGTCCCCTTTCTCAGGGAGATATCTGTGCACTGACTGGTCTCTCTCAGTCCCCTCTCTCAGGGAGATATCTGTACACTGACTGGTGTCTCTCAGTCCCCTCTCTGTCTCTCTCTCAGGGAGATATCTGTACACTGACTGGTGTCTCTCAGTCCCCGCTCTCTCTCAGGGAGATATCTGTACCCTGACTGGTGTCTCTCAGTCCCCTCTCTCTCTCAGGGAGATATCTGTACACTGACTGGTGTCTCTCAGTCCCCTCTCTCTCTCAGGGAGATATCTGTACCCTGACTGGTGTCTCTCAGTCCCCTCTCCCTCAGGGAGATATCTGTACACTGACTGGTGTCTCTCAGTCCCCTCTCTCTCTCAGGGAGATATCTGTACACTGACTGGTGTCTCTCAGTCCCCCCTCTCAGGGAGATATCTGTACACTGACTGGTCTCTCTCAGTCCCCTATCTCAGGGAGATATCTGTACACTGACTGGTCTCCCTCTGTCCCCTTTCTCAGGGAGATATCTGTACACTGACTGGTGTCTCTCAGTCCCCTCTCTCTCTCAGGGAGATATCTGTACACTGACTGGTGTCTCTCAGTCTTTCTCTCTCTCTCAGGGAGATATCTGTACACTGACTGGTCTCTCTCAGTCCCCTCTCCCTCAGGGAGATATCTGTACACTGACTGGTGTCTCTCAGTCCCCTCTCTCTCAGGGAGATATCTGTACACTGACTGGTGTCTCTCCGTCCCCTCTCTCTCTCTCCGGGAGATATCTGTACACTGACTGTTGTCACTCAGTGCCCTCTCTCTCTCTCTCAGGGAGATATCTGTACACTGACTGGTGTCTCTCAGTCCCCTCTCTCTCTCAGGGAGATATCTGTACACTGACTGGTGTCTCTCAGTCCCCTCTCTCTCAGGGAGATATCTGTACACTGACTGGTGTCTCTCAGTCCCCTCTCTCTCCCTGAGGGAGATATCTGTACACTGACTGGGGTCTCTCAGACCCCTCTCTCTCCCTGAGGGAGATATCTGTACACTGACTGGTGTCTCTCAGTCGCCTCTCTCTCTCTCTCTCAGGGAGATATCTGTACACTGACTGGTGTCTCTCAGTCCCCTCTCTCTCTCAGGGAGATATCTGTACACTGACTGGTATCTCTCAGTCCCCCCTCTCAGGGAGATATCTGTACACTGACTGGTGTCTCTGAGTCCACTCTCTCAGGGAGATATCTGTACACTGACTGATGTCACTCAGTCCCCTCTCTCTCTCAGGGAGATATCTGGACACTGACTGGTGTCTCTCAGTCCCCGCACTCTCTCAGGGAGATATCTGTACCCTGACTGGTGTCTCTCAGTCCCCTCTCCCTCAGGGAGATATCTGTACACTGACTGTTGTCACTCAGTCCCCTCTCTCTCTCTCTCAGGGAGATATTTGTACACTGACTGGTGTCTCTCAGTCCCCTCTCTCTCCCTCAGGGAGATATCTGTACACTGACTGGTGTCTCTCAGTCCCCTCTCTCTCAGGGAGATATCTGTACACTGACTGGTGTCTCTCCGTCCCCTCTCTCTCTCTCCAGGAGATATCTGTACACTGACTGGTGTCACTCAGTCCCCTCTCTCTCTCAGGGATATATCTGTACACTGACTGGTGTCACTCAGTCCCCTCTCTCTCTCAGGGATATATCTGTACACTGACTGGTATCTCTCAGTCCCCCCTGTCAGGGAGATATCTGTACACTGACTGGTGTCTCTCAGTCCACTCTCTCAGGGAGATATCTGTACACTGACTGGTGTCTCTCAGTCCCCTCTCTCTCTCAGGGAGATATCTGTACACTGACTGGTGTCTCTCAGACCCCTCTCCCTCAGGGAGATATCTGTACACTGACTGGTGTCTCTCAGTCCCCTCTCTCTCTCAGGGAGATATCTGTACCCTGACTGGTGTCTCTCAGTCCCCTCTCCCTCAGGGAGATATCTGTACACTGACTGGTGTCTCTCAGTCCCCTCTCTCTCTCAGGGAGATATCTGTACACTGACTGGTGTCTCTCAGTCACCTATCTCAGGGAGATATCTGTACACTGACTGGTCTCTCTCAGTCCCCTATCTCAGGGAGATATCTGTACACTGACTGGTCTCTCTCTGTCCCCTTTCTCAGGGAGATATCTGTACACTGACTGGTGTGTCTCAGTCCCCTCTCTCTCTCTCTCTCAGGGAGATATCTGTACACTGACTGGTGTCTCTCAGTCCCCTCTCCCTCAGGGAGATATCTGTACACTGACTGGTGTCTCTCAGTCCCCTCTCTCTCAGGGAGATATCTGTACACTGACTGGTGTCTCTCCGTCCCCTCTCTCTCTCTCCGGGAGATATCTGTACACTGACTGTTGTCACTCAGTCCCCTCTCTCTCTCTCTCAGGGAGATATTTGTACACTGACTGGTGTCTGTCAGTCCCCTCTCTCTCCCTCAGGGAGATATCTGTACACTGACTGGTGTCTCTCAGTCCCCTCTCTCTCAGGGAGATATCTGTACACTGACTGGTGTCTCTCCGTCCCCTCTCTCTCTCTCCGGGAGATATCTGTACACTGACTGGTGTCACTCAGTCCCCTCTCTCTCTCAGGGAGATATCCGTACACTGACTGGTGTCTCTCAGTCCCCTCTCTCTCTCAGGGATATATCTGTACACTGACTGGTATCTCTCAGTCCCCCCTGTCAGGGAGATATCTGTACACTGACTGGTGTCTCTCAGTCCACTCTCTCAGGGAGATATCTGTACACTGACTGGTGTCACTCAGTCCCCTCTCTCTCTCAGGGAGATATCTGTACACTGACTGGTGTCTCTCAGTCCCCTATCTCAGGGAGATATCTGTACACTGACTGGTCTCTCTCAGTCCCCTCTCCCTCAGGGAGATATCTGTACACTGACTGGTGTCTCTCAGTCCCCTCTCTCTCAGGGAGATATCTGTACACTGACTGGTGTCTCTCCGTCCCCTCTCTCTCTCTCCGGGAGATATCTGTACACTGACTGTTGTCACTCAGTCCCCTCTCTCTCTCTCTCAGGGAGATATCTGTACACTGACTGGTGTCTCTCAGTCCCCTCTCTCTCTCTCAGGGAGATATCTGTACACTGACTGGTGTCTCTCAGTCCCCCCTCTCTCTCTCAGGGAGATATCTGTACACTGCCTGGTGTCTCTAAGTCCGCTCTCTCTCAGGGAGATATCTGTACACTGACTGGTGTCTCTCAGTCCTCTCTCTCAGGGAGATATCTGTACACTGACTGGTCTCTCTCTGTCCCCTTTCTCAGGGAGATATCTGTACACTGACTGGTGTCTCTCAGTCCCCTATCTCAGGGAGATATCTGTACACTGACTGGTCTCTCTCAGTCCCCTATCTCAGGGAGATATCTGTACACTGACTGGTGTCTCTCAGTCCCCTCTCTCAGGGAGATATCTATACACTGACTGGTGTCTCTCAGTCCCCTCTCTCTCTCTCTCTCAGGGAGATATCTGTACACTGACTGGTGTCTCTCCGTCCCCTCTCCCTCTCTCCGGAAGATATCTGTACACTGACTGGTCTCTCTCAGTCCCCTATCTCAGGGAGATATCTGTACACTGACTGGTGTCTCTCAGTCCCCTCTCTCAGGGAGATATCTGTACACTGACTGGTGTCTCTCCGTCCCCTCTCTCTCTCTCCGGGAGATATCTGTACACTGACTGGTGTCTCTCAGTCCCCTCTCTCTCAGGGAGATATCTGTACACTGACTGGTGTGTCTCAGTCCCCTCTCTCTCAGGGAGATATCTGTACCCTGACTGGTGTCTCTCAGTCCCCTCTCTCTCTCAGGGAGATATCTGTACACTGACTGGTGTCTCTCCGTCCCCTCTCTCTCTCTCCGGAAGATATCTGTACACTGACTGGTGTCTCTCAGTCCCCGCTCTCTCTCTCAGGGAGATATCTGTACACTGACTGGTGTCTCTCAGTCCCCTCTCTCTCTCTCAGGGAGATATCTGTACACTGACTGGTGTCTCTCAGTCCCTTCTCTCTCCCTCAGGGAGACATCTGTACACTGACTGGTGTCTCTCCGTCCCCTCTCTCTCTTTCCGGGAGATATCTGTACACTGACTGGTGTCTCTCAGTCCCCGCTCTCTCCCTGAGGGAGATATCTGTACACTGTCTGGTGTCTCTCAGTACCCTCTCTCTCACTGAGGGAGATATCTGTACACTGACTGGTGTCTCTCAGTCCCCTCTCTCTCAGGGAGATATCTGTACACTGACTGGTGTCTCTCCGTCCCCTCTCTCTCTCTCCGGGAGATATCTGTACACGGACTGTTGTCCCTCAGTCCCCTCTCTCTCTCTCTCAGGGAGATATTTGTACACTGACTGGTGTCTGTCAGTCCCCTCTCTCTCCCTCAGGGAGATATCTGTACACTGACTGGTGTCTCTCAGTCCCCTCTCTCTCAGGGAGATATCTGTACACTGACTGGTGTCTCTCCGTCCCCTCTCTCTCTCTCCGGGAGATATCTGTACACTGACTGGTGTCACTCAGTCCCCTCTCTCTCTCAGGGAGATATCCGTACACTGACTGGTGTCTCTCAGTCCCCTCTCTCTCTCAGGGATATATCTGTACACTGACTGGTATCTCTCAGTCCCCCCTGTCAGGGAGATATCTGTACACTGACTGGTGTCTCTCAGTCCCCTCTCCCTCAGGGAGATATCTGTACACTGACTGGTGTCTCTCAGTCCCCTCTCTCTCTCAGGGAGATATCTGTACACTGACTGGTGTCTCTCAGTCCCCTCTCTCTCAGGGAGATATCTGTACACTGACTGGTGTCTCTCAGTCCCCTCTCTCTCTCAGGGTGATATCTGTACACTGACTGGTGCCTCTCAGTCCCCTCTCTCTCTCAGGGAGATATCTGTACACTGACTGGTGTCTCTCAGTCCCCTGTCTCTCTCTCAGGGAGATATCTGTACACTGACTGGTGTCTCTCAGTCCCCTCTCTCTCTCAGGGAGATATCTGTACACTGACTGGTGTCTCTCAGTCCCCTCTCTCTCCCTCAGGGAGATATCTGTACACTGACTGGTGTCTCTCAGTCCCCCCTCTCTCTCTCTCAGGGAGATATCTGTACACTGACTGGTGTCTCTCAGTCCCCTCTCTCTCAGGGAGATATCTGTACACTGACTGGTGTCTCTCAGTCCTCTCTCTCAGGGAGATATCTGTACACTGACTGGTGTCTCTCAGTCCCCTCTCTCTCTCTCAGGGAGATATCTGTACACTGACTGGTGTCTCTCAGTCCCCTCTCTCTCATGGAGATATCTGTACACTGACTGGTGTCTCTCAGTCCCCTCTCTCTCTCTCAGGGAGATATCTGTACACTGCCTGGTGTCTCTCAGTCCCCTCTCTCTCTCAGGGAGATATCTGTACACTGACTGGTGTCTCTCAGTCCTCTCTCTCAGGGAGATATCTGTACACTGACTGGTCTCTCTCTGTCCCCTTTCTCAGGGAGATATCTGTACACTGACTGGTGTCTCTAAGTCCCCTATCTCAGGGAGATATCTGTACACTGACTGGTCTCTCTCAGTCCCCTATCTCAGGGAGATATCTGTACACTGACTGGTCTCTCTCTGTCCCCTTTCTCAGGGAGATATCTGTACACTGACTGGTGTCTCTCAGTCCCCTCTCTCAGGGAGATATCTGTACACTGACTGGTGTCTCTCAGTCCCCTCTCCCTCAGGGAGATATCTGTACACTGACTGGTGTCTCTCAGTCCCCTCTCTCTCTCAGGGAGATATCTGTACACTGACTGGTGTCTCTCAGTCCCCTATCTCAGGGAGATATCTGTACACTGACTGGTCTCTCTCAGTCCCCTCTCCCTCAGGGAGATATCTGTACACTGACTGGTGTCTCTCAGTCCCCTCTCTCTCAGGGAGATATCTGTACACTGACTGTTGTCACTCAGTCCCCTCTCTCTCTCTCTCAGGGAGATATCTGTACACTGACTGGTGTCTCTCCGTCCCCTCTCTCTCTCTCCGGGAGATATCTGTACACTGACTGTTGTCACTCAGTCCCCTCTCTCTCTCTCTCAGGGAGATATCTGTACACTGACTGGTGTCTCTCAGTCCCCTCTCTCTCTCTCAGGGAGATATCTGTACACTGACTGGTGTCTCTCAGTCCCCCCTCTCTCTCTCAGGGAGATATCTGTACACTGCCTGGTGTCTCTAAGTCCGCTCTCTCTCAGGGAGATATCTGTACACTGACTGGTGTCTCTCAGTCCTCTCTCTCAGGGAGATATCTGTACACTGACTGGTCTCTCTCTGTCCCCTTTCTCAGGGAGATATCTGTACACTGACTGGTGTCTCTCAGTCCCCTATCACAGGGAGATATCTGTACACTGACTGGTCTCTCTCAGTCCCCTATCTCAGGGAGATATCTGTACACTGACTGGTGTCTCTCAGTCCCCTCTCTCAGGGAGATATCTATACACTGACTGGTGTCTCTCAGTCCCCTCTCTCTCTCTCTCTCAGGGAGATATCTGTACACTGACTGGTGTCTCTCCGTCCCCTCTCCCTCTCTCCGGAAGATATCTGTACACTGACTGGTCTCTCTCAGTCCCCTATCTCAGGGAGATATCTGTACACTGACTGGTGTCTCTCAGTCCCCTCTCTCAGGGAGATATCTGTACACTGACTGGTGTCTCTCCGTCCCCTCTCTCTCTCTCCGGGAGATATCTGTACACTGACTGGTTTCACTCAGTCCCCTCTCTCTCTCAGGGGGATATCTGTACACTGACTGGTGTCTCTCAGTCCCATCTCTCTCTCTCTCAGGGAGATATCTGTACACTGACTGGTGTGTCTCAGTCCCCTCTCTCTCTCTCTCAGGGAGATATCTGTACACTGACTGGTGTCTCTCAGTCCCCTCTCTCTCAGGGAGATATCTGTACCCTGACTGGTGTCTCTCAGTCCCCTCTCTCTCTCAGGGAGATATCTGTACACTGACTGGTGTCTCTCCGTCCCCTCTCTCTCTCTCCGGAAGATATCTGTACACTGACTGGTGTCTCTCAGTCCCCGCTCTCTCTCTCAGGGAGATATCTGTACACTGACTGGTGTCTCTCAGTCCCCCCTCTCTCTCTCAGGGAGATATCTGTACACTGACTGGTGTCTCTCAGTCCCTTCTCTCTCCCTCAGGGAGACATCTGTACACTGACTGGTGTCTCTCCGTCCCCTCTCTCTCTTTCCGGGAGATATCTGTACACTGACTGGTGTCTCTCAGTCCCCGCTCTCTCCCTGAGGGAGATATCTGTACACTGTCTGGTGTCTCTCAGTACCCTCTCTCTCACTGAGGGAGATATCTGTACACTGACTGGTGTCTCTCCGTCCCGTCTCTCTCTCTCCGGAAGATATCTGTACACTGACTAGTGTCTCTCAGTCCCCCCTCTCTCAGGGAGATATCTGTACACTGCCTGGTGTCTCTCAGTAACCTCTCTCTCCCTCAGGGAGATATCTGTACACTGACTGGTTTGTCTCAGTCCCCTCTCTCTCAGGGAGATATCCGTACACTGACTGGTGTCTCTCAGTCCCATCTCTCTCTCAGGGAGATATCTGTAGACTGACTGGTCTCTCTCTGTCCCCTTTCTCAGGGAGATATCTGTGCACTGACTGGTCTCTCTCAGTCCCCTCTCTCAGGGAGATATCTGTACACTGACTGGTGTCTCTCAGTCCCCTCTCTGTCTCTCTCTCAGGGAGATATCTGTACACTGACTGGTGTCTCTCAGTCCCCGCTCTCTCTCAGGGAGATATCTGTACCCTGACTGGTGTCTCTCAGTCCCCTCTCTCTCTCAGGGAGATATCTGTACACTGACTGGTGTCTCTCAGTCCCCTCTCTCTCTCAGGGAGATATCTGTACCCTTACTGGTGTCTCTCAGTCCCCTCTCCCTCAGGGAGATATCTGTACACTGACTGGTCTCTCTCAGTCCCCTCTCTCTCTCAGGGAGATATCTGTACACTGACTGGTCTCTCTCAGTCCCCTATCTCAGGGAGATATCTGTACACTGACTGGTCTCCCTCTGTCCCCTTTCTCAGGGAGATATCTGTACACTGACTGGTGTCTCTCAGTCCCCTCTCTCTCTCAGGGAGATATCTGTACACTGACTGGTGTCTCTCAGTCTTTCTCTCTCTCTCAGGGAGATATCTGTACACTGACTGGTCTCTCTCAGTCCCCTCTCCCTCAGGGAGATATCTGTTCACTGACTGGTGTCTCTCAGTCCCCTCTCTCTCAGGGAGATATCTGTACACTGACTGTTGTCACTCAGTCCCCTCTCTCTCTCTCTCAGGGAGATATCTGTACACTGACTGGTGTCTCTCCGTCCCCTCTCTCTCTCTCCGGGAGATATCTGTACACTGACTGTTGTCACTCAGTCCCCTCTCTCTCTCTCTCAGGGAGATATTTGTACACTGACTGGTGTCTCTCAGTCCCCTCTCTCTCCCTCAGGGAGATATCTGTACACTGACTGGTGTCTCTCAGTCCCCTCTCTCTCAGGGAGATATCTGTACACTGACTGGTGTCTCTCCGTCCCCCCTCTCTCTCTCCAGGAGATATCTGTACACTGACTGGTGTCACTCAGTCCCCTCTCTCTCTCAGGGAGATATCCGTACACTGACTGGTGTCTCTCAGTCCCCTCTCTCTCTCAGGGATATATCTGTACACTGACTGGTATCTCTCAGTCCCCCCTGTCAGGGAGATATCTGTACACTGACTGGTGTCTCTCAGTCCACTCTCTCAGGGAGATATCTGTACAATGACTGGTGTCTCTCAGACCCCTCTCCCTCAGGGAGATATCTGTACACTGACTGGTGTCTCTCAGTCCCCTCTCTCTCTCAGGGAGATATCTGTACCCTGACTGGTGTCTCTCAGTCCCCTCTCCCTCAGGGAGATATCTGTACACTGACTGGTGTCTCTCAGTCCCCTCTCTCTCTCAGGGAGATATCTGTACACTGACTGGTGTCTCTCAGTCCCCTATCTCAGGGAGATATCTGTACACTGACTGGTCTCTCTCAGTCCCCTATCTCAGGGAGATATCTGTACACTGACTGGTCTCTCTCTGTCCCCTTTCTCAGGGAGATATCTGTACACTGACTGGTGTGTCTCAGTCCCCTCTCTCTCTCTCTCTCAGGGAGATATCTGTACACTGACTGGTGTCTCTCAGTCTTTCTCTCTCTCTCAGGGAGATATCTGTACACTGACTGGTCTCTCTCAGTCCCCTCTCCCTCAGGGAGATATCTGTACACTGACTGGTGTCTCTCAGTCCCCTCTCTCTCAGGGAGATATCTGTACACTGACTGGTGTCTCTCCGTCCCCTCTCTCTCTCTCCGGGAGATATCTGTACACTGACTGTTGTCACTCAGTCCCCTCTCTCTCTCTCTCAGGGAGATATTTGTACACTGACTGGTGTCTGTCAGTCCCCTCTCTCTCCCTCAGGGAGATATCTGTACACTGACTGGTGTCTCTCAGTCCCCTCTCTCTCAGGGAGATATCTGTACACTGACTGGTGTCTCTCCGTCCCCTCTCTCTCTCTCCGGGAGATATCTGTACACTGACTGGTGTCACTCAGTCCCCTCTCTCTCTCAGGGAGATATCCGTACACTGACTGGTGTCTCTCAGTCCCCTCTCTCTCTCAGGGATATATCTGTACACTGACTGGTATCTCTCAGTCCCCCCTGTCAGGGAGATATCTGTACACTGACTGGTGTCTCTCAGTCCCTTATCTCAGGGAGATATCTGTACACTGACTGGTCTCTCTCTGTCCCCTTTCTCAGGGAGATATCTGTACACTGACTGGTGTGTCTCAGTCCCCTCTCTCTCTCTCTCTCAGGGAGATATCTGTACACTGACTGGTGTCTCTCAGTCTTTCTCTCTCTCTCAGGGAGATATCTGTACACTGACTGGTCTCTCTCAGTCCCCTCTCCCTCAGGGAGATATCTGTACACTGACTGGTGTCTCTCAGTCCCCTCTCTCTCAGGGAGATATCTGTACACTGACTGGTGTCTCTCCGTCCCCTCTCTCTCTCTCCGGGAGATATCTGTACACTGACTGTTGTCACTCAGTCCCCTCTCTCTCTCTCTCAGGGAGATATTTGTACACTGACTGGTGTCTGTCAGTCCCCTCTCTCTCCCTCAGGGAGATATCTGTACACTGACTGGTGTCTCTCAGTCCCCTCTCTCTCAGGGAGATATCTGTACACTGACTGGTGTCTCTCCGTCCCCTCTCTCTCTCTCCGGGAGATATCTGTACACTGACTGGTGTCACTCAGTCCCCTCTCTCTCTCAGGGAGATATCCGTACACTGACTGGTGTCTCTCAGTCCCCTCTCTCTCTCAGGGATATATCTGTACACTGACTGGTATCTCTCAGTCCCCCCTGTCAGGGAGATATCTGTACACTGACTGGTGTCTCTCAGTCCACTCTCTCAGGGAGATATCTGTACACTGACTGGTGTCACTCAGTCCCCTCTCTCTCTCAGGGAGATATCTGTACACTGACTGGTGTCTCTCAGTCCCCTCTCTCTCTCAGGGAGATATCTGTACACTGACTGGTGTCTCTCAGTCCCCTCTCTCTCAGGGAGATATCTGTACACTGACTGGTGTCTCTCAGTCCCCTCTCTCTCTCAGGGTGATATCTGTACACTGACTGGTGCCTCTCAGTCCCCTCTCTCTCTCAGGGAGATATCTGTACACTGACTGGTGTCTCTCAGTCCCCTGTCTCTCTCTCAGGGAGATATCTGTACACTGACTGGTGTCTCTCAGTCCCCTCTCTCTCTCAGGGAGATATCTGTACACTGACTGGTGTCTCTCAGTCCCCTCTCTCTCCCTCAGGGAGATATCTGTACACTGACTGGTGTCTCTCAGTCCCCCCTCTCTCTCTCTCAGGGAGATATCTGTACACTGACTGGTGTCTCTCAGTCCCCTCTCTCTCAGGGAGATATCTGTACACTGACTGGTGTCTCTCAGTCCTCTCTCTCAGGGAGATATCTGTACACTGACTGGTGTCTCTCAGTCCCCTCTCTCTCTCTCAGGGAGATATCTGTACACTGACTGGTGTCTCTCAGTCCCCTCTCTCTCATGGAGATATCTGTACACTGACTGGTGTCTCTCAGTCCCCTCTCTCTCTCTCAGGGAGATATCTGTACACTGCCTGGTGTCTCTCAGTCCCCTCTCTCTCTCAGGGAGATATCTGTACACTGACTGGTGTCTCTCAGTCCTCTCTCTCAGGGAGATATCTGTACACTGACTGGTCTCTCTCTGTCCCCTTTCTCAGGGAGATATCTGTACACTGACTGGTGTCTCTCAGTCCCCTATCTCAGGGAGATATCTGTACACTGACTGGTCTCTCTCAGTCCCCTATCTCAGGGAGATATCTGTACACTGACTGGTCTCTCTCTGTCCCCTTTCTCAGGGAGATATCTGTACACTGACTGGTGTCTCTCAGTCCCCTCTCTCAGGGAGATATCTGTACACTGACTGGTGTCTCTCAGTCCCCTCTCTCTCTCTCTCTCAGGGAGATATCTGTACACTGACTGGTGTCTCTCAGTCCCCTCTCTCTCTCTCAGGGAGATATCTGTACACTGACTGGTCTCTCTCAGTCCCCTCTCCCTCAGGGAGATATCTGTACACTGACTGGTGTCTCTCAGTCCCCTCTCTCTCAGGGAGATATCTGTACACTGACTGGTGTCTCTCCGTCCCCTCTCTCTCTCTCCGGGAGATATCTGTACACTGACTGGTGTCACTCAGTCCCCTCTCTCTCTCAGGGAGATATCTGTACACTGACTGGTGTGTCTCAGTACCCTCTCTCTCAGGGAGATATCTGTACCCTGACTGGTGTCTCTCAGTCCCCTCTCTCTCTCAGGGAGATATCTGTACACTGACTGGTGTCTCTCCGTCCCCTCTCTCTCTCTCCGGAAGATATCTGTACACTGACTGGTGTCTCTCAGTCCCCGCTCTCTCTCTCAGGGAGATATCTGTACACTGACTGGTGTCTCTCAGTCCCCTCTCTCTCTCTCAGGGAGATATCTGTACACTGACTGGTGTCTCACAGTCCCCTCTCTCTCCCTCAGGGAGACATCTGTACACTGACTGGTGTCTCTCCGTCCCCTCTCTCTCTTTCCGGGAGATATCTGTACACTGACTGGTGTCTCTCAGTCCCCCCTCTCTCCCTGAGGGAGATATCTGTACACTGTCTGGTGTCACTCAGTACCCTCTCTCTCCCTGAGGGAGATATCTGTACACTGACTGGTGTCTCTCCGTCCCCTCTCTCTCTCTCCGGAAGATATCTGTACACTGACTCATGTCTCTCAGTCCCCCCTCTCTCAGGGAGATATCTGTACACTGCCTGGTGTCTCTCAGTCCACTCTCTCTCAGGGAGATATCTGTACACTGACTGGTGTCTCTCATTCCCCTCTCTCTCTCAGGGAGATATCTGTACACTGACTGGTGTCTCTCAGTCCCCCCTCTCTCAGGGAGATATCTGTACACTGCCTGGTGTCTCTCAGTAACCTCTCTCTCCCTCAGGGAGATATCTGTACACTGACTGGTGTGTCTCAGTCCCCTCTCTCTCAGGGAGATATCTGTACCCTGACTGGTGTCTCTCAGTCCTCTATCTCAGGGAGATATCTGTACACTGACTGGTGTCTCTCAGTCCCCTCTCTCTCTCAGGGAGATATCTGCACACTGACTGGTGTCTCTCAGTCCCCCCCCTCTCTCTCTCAGGGAGATATCTGTACACTGACTGGTGTCTCTCAGTCCGCTCTCTCTCTCAGGGAGATATCTGTACACTGACTGGTGTCTCTCAATCCTCTCATTCTCTCAGGGAGATATCTGTACACTGACTGGTGTCTCTCAGTCTCCACTCCATCAGGGAGATATCTGTACACTGACTGGTGTCTGTCAGTCCCCTCTCTCTCTCAGGGAGATATCTGTACACTGACTGGTGTCTCTCAGTCCCCTCTCTCTCTCAGGGAGATATCTGTACACTGACTGGTGTCTCTCAGTCCCCTCTCTCTCTCTCAGGGAGATATCTGTACATTGACTGGTGTCTCTCAGTCCCCTCTCTCCCTCAGGGAGATATCTGTACACTGACTGGTGTCTCTCAGTCCCCTCTCTCTCTCTCTCAGGGAGATATCTGTACACTGACTGGTGTCTCTCAGTCCCCTAGCTCTCATGGAGATATCTGTACACTGACTGGTGTCTCTCAGTCCCCTCTCTCTCTCTCAGGGAGATATCTGTACACTGCCTGGTGTCTCTCAGTCCCCTCTCTCTCAGGGAGATATCTGTACACTGACTGGTGTCTCTCAGTCCTCTCTCTCAGGGAGATATCTGTGCACTGACTGGTGTCTCTCAGTCCCCTCTCTCTCATGGAGATATCTGTACACTGACTGGTGTCTCTCAGTCCCCTCTCTCTCTCTCAGGGAGATATCTGTACACTGACTGGTGTCTCTCAGTCCTCTCTCTCAGGGAGATATCTGTACACTGACTGGTGTCTCTCAGTCCCCTCTCTCTCTCAGGGAGATATCTGTACACTGACTGGTGTCTCTCATTCCCCTCTCTCTCAGGGAGATATCTGTACACTGACTGGTGTCTCTCAGTCCTCTCTCCCTCAGGGAGATATCTGTACACTGACTGGTGTCTCTCAGTCCACTCTCTCTCAGGGAGATATCTGTACACTGACTGGTGTCTCTCAGTCCCCTCTCTCCCTCAGGGAGATATCTGTACACTGACTGGTGTCTCTCAGTCCTCTCTCCCTCAGGGAGATATCTGTGCACTGACTGGTGTCTCTCAGTCCTCTCTCTCAGGGAGATATCTGTACACTGACTGGTGCCTCCCAGTCCTCTCTCTCAGGGAGATATCTGTACACTGACTGGTGTCTCTCAGTCCCCCCTCTCTCTCTCTCAGGGAGATATCTGTACACTGACTGGTGTCTGTCAGTCCCCCCTCTCTCTCTCAGGGAGATATCTGTACACTGACTGGTGTCTCTCAGTCCCCTCTCTCTCATGGAGATATCTGTACACTGACTGGTGTCTCTCACTCCCCTCTCTCTCTCTCAGGGAGATATCTGTACACTGACTGGTGTCTCTCAGTCCTCTCTCTCAGGGAGATATCTGTACACTGACTGGTGTCTCTCAGTCCCCTCTCCCTCAGGGAGATATCTGTACACTGACTGGTGTCTCTCAGTCCCCCCTCTCTCCCTCAGGGAGATATCTGTACACTGACTGGTGTCTCTCAGTCCCCCCTCTCTCTCTCAGGGAGATATCTATACACTGACTGGTCTCTCTCAGTCCCCTCTCCCTCAGGGAGATATCTGTACACTGACTGGTGTCTCTCAGTCCCTTCTCTCTCAGGGAGATATCTGTACACTGACTGGTGTCTCTCAGTCCCCTCTCTCTCAGGGAGATATCTGTACACTGACTGGTGTCTCTCAGTCCCCTCTCTCCCTCAGGGAGATATCTGTACACTGACTGGTGTCTCTCAGTCCCCTCTCTCTCTCTCAGGGAGATATCTGTACACTGACTGGTGTCTCTCAGTCCCCTCTCTCTCTCAGGGAGATATCTGTACACTGACTGGTGTCTCTCAGTCCCCTCTCTCTCCCTCAGGGAGATATCTGTACACTGACTGGTGTCTCTCAGTCCCCTCTCTCTCATGGAGATATCTGTGCACTGACTGGTGTCTCTCAGTCCCCTCTCTCTCTCTCAGGGAGATATCTGTACACTGCCTGGTGTCTCTCAGTCCCCTCTCTCTCTCAGGGAGATATCTGTACACTGACTGGTGTCTCTCAGTCCTCTCTCTCAGGGAGATATCTGTACACTGACTGGTCTCTCTCTGTCCCCTTTCTCAGGGAGATATCTGTACACTGACTGGTGTCTCTCAGTCCCCTCTCTCTCTCTCTCAGGGAGACATCTGTACACTGACTGGTGTCTCTCCGTCCCCTCTCTCTCTTTCCGGGAGATATCTGTACACTGACTGGTGTCTCTCAGTCCCCCCTCTCTCCCTGAGGGAGATATCTGTACACTGTCTGGTGTCTCTCAGTACCCTCTCTCTCCCTGAGGGAGATATCTGTACACTGACTGGTGTCTCTCCGTCCCCTCTCTCTGTCTCCGGAAGATATCTGTACACTGACTAGTGTCTCTCAGTCCCCCCTCTCTCAGGGAGATATCTGTACACTGCCTGGTGTCTCTCAGTCCACTCTCTCTCAGGGAGATATCTGTACACTGACTGGTGTCTCTCATTCCCCTCTCTCTCTCAGGGAGATATCTGTACACTGACTGGTGTCTCTCAGTCCCCCCTCTCTCAGGGAGATATCTGTACACTGCCTGGTGTCTCTCAGTAACCTCTCTCTCCCTCAGGGAGATATCTGTACACTGACTGGTGTGTCTCAGTCCCCTCTCTCTCAGGGAGATATCTGTACCCTGACTGGTGTCTCTCAGTCCCCTCTCTCTCCCTCAGGGAGATATCTGTACACTGACTGGTGTCTCTCAGTCCCCTCTCTCTCTCAGGGAGATATCTGTACACTGACTGGTGTCTCTCAGTCCCCCCCCTCTCTCTCTCAGGGAGATATCTGTACACTGACTGGTGTCTCTCAGTCCCCTCTCTCTCTCAGGGAGATATCTGTACACTGACTGGTGTCTCTCAATCCTCTCTCTCTCTCAGGGAGATATCTGTACACTGACTGGTGTCTCTCAGTCCCCACTCCATCAGGGAGATATCTGTACACTGACTGGTGTCTGTCAGTCCCCTCTCTCTCTCAGGGAGATATCTGTACACTGACTGGTGTCTCTCAGTCCCCTCTCTCTCTCAGGGAGATATCTGTACACTGACTGGTGTCTCTCAGTCCCCTCTCTCTCTCTCAGGGAGATATCTGTACATTGACTGGTGTCTCTCAGTCCCCTCTCTCCCTCAGGGAGATATCTGTCCACTGACTGGTGTCTCTCAGTCCCCTCTCTCTCTCTCTCAGGGAGATATCTGTACACTGACTGGTGTCTCTCAGTCCCCTCTCTCTCTCTCAGGGAGATATCTGTACACTGCCTGGTGTCTCTCAGTCCCCTCTCTCTCTCTCAGGGAGATATCTGTACACTGCCTGGTGTCTCTCAGTCCCCTCTCTCTCAGGGAGATATCTGTACACTGACTGGTGTCTCTCAGTCCCCTCTCACTCTCAGGGAGATAACTGTACACTGACTGGTGTCTCTCAGTCCCCTCTCTCTCAGGGAGATATCTGTACACTGACTGGTGTCTCTCAGTCCTCTCTCCCTCAGGGAGATATCTGTACACTGACTGGTGTCTCTCAGTCCCCTCTCTCTCAGGGAGATATCTGTACACTGACTGGTGTCTCTCAGTCCCCTCTCTCCATCAGGGAGATATCTGTACACTGACTGGTGTCTCTCAGTCCCCTCTCCCTCAGGGAGATATCTGTACACTGACTGGTGTCTCTCAGTCCCCCCTCTCTCCCTCAGGGATATATCTGTACACTGACTGGTGTCTCTCAGTCCCCCCTCTCCCTCAGGGAGATATCTGTACACTGACTGGTGTCTCTCAGTCCCCTCTCTCTCTCTCAGGGAGATATCTGTACACTGACTGGTGTCTCTCAGTCCCCTCTCTCTATCAGGGAGATATCTGTACACTGACTGGTGTCTCTCAGTCCCCTCTCTCTCTCTCAGGGAGATATCTGTACACTGACTGGTGTGTCTCAGTACCCTCTCTCTCAGGGAGATATCTGTACCCTGACTGGTGTCTCTCAGTCCCCTCTCTCTCTCAGGGAGATATCTGTACACTGACTGGTGTCACTCAGTCCCCTCTCTCTCTCAGGGAGATATCTGTACACTGACTGGTGTCTCTCAGTCCCCTCTCTCTCTCAGGGAGATATCTGTACACTGACTGGTGTCTCTCAGTCCCCTCTCTCTCAGGGAGATATCTGTACACTGACTGGTGTCTCTCAGTCCCCTCTCTCTCTCAGGGTGATATCTGTACACTGACTGGTGCCTCTCAGTCCCCTCTCTCTCTCAGGGAGATATCTGTACACTGACTGGTGTCTCTCAGTCCCCTGTCTCTCTCTCAGGGAGATATCTGTACACTGACTGGTGTCTCTCAGTCCCCTCTCTCTCTCAGGGAGATATCTGTATACTGACTGGTGTCTCTCAGTCCCCTCTCTCTCCCTCAGGGAGATATCTGTACACTGACTGGTGTCTCTCAGTCCCCCCTCTCTCTCTCTCAGGGAGATATCTGTACACTGACTGGTGTCTCTCAGTCCCCTCTCTCTCAGGGAGATATCTGTACACTGACTGGTGTCTCTCAGTCCTCTCTCTCAGGGAGATATCTGTACACTGACTGGTGTCTCTCAGTCCCCTCTCTCTCTCTCAGGGAGATATTTGTACACTGACTGGTGTCTCTCCGTCCCCTCTCTCTCTCTCCGGAAGATATCTGTACACTGACTGGTGTCTCTCAGTCCCCCCTCTCTCAGGGAGATATCTGTACACTGCCTGGTGTCTCTCAGTCCACTCTCTCTCAGGGAGATATCTGTACACTGACTGGTGTCTCTCATTCCCCTCTCTCTCTCAGGGAGATATCTGTACACTGACTGGTGTCTCTCAGTCCCCCCTCTCTCAGGGAGATATCTGTACACTGCCTGGTGTCTCTCAGTAACCTCTCTCTCCCTCAGGGAGATATCTGTACACTGACTGGTGTGTCTCAGTCCCCTCTCTCTCAGGGAGATATCTGTACCCTGACTGGTGTCTCTCAGTCCGCTATCTCAGGGAGATATCTGTACACTGACTGGTGTCTCTCAGTCCCCTCTCTCTCTCAGGGAGATATCTGTACACTGACTGGTGTCTCTCAGTCCTCTCTCTCAGGGAGATATCTGTACACTGACTGGTCTCTCTCTGTCCCCTTTCTCAGGGAGATATCTGTACACTGACTGGTGTCTCTCAGTCCCCTCTCTCTCTCTCTCAGGGAGACATCTGTACACTGACTGGTGTCTCTCCGTCCCCTCTCTCTCTTTCCGGGAGATATCTGTACACTGACTGGTGTCTCTCAGTCCCCGCTCTCTCTCTCAGGGAGATATCTGTACACTGACTGGTGTCTCTCAGTCCCCTCTCTCTCTCTCAGGGAGATATCTGTACACTGACTGGTGTCTCACAGTCCCCTCTCTCTCCCTCAGGGAGACATCTGTACACTGACTGGTGTCTCTCCGTCCCCTCTCTCTCTTTCCGGGAGATATCTGTACACTGACTGGTGTCTCTCAGTCCCCCCTCTCTCCCTGAGGGAGATATCTGTACACTGTCTGGTGTCACTCAGTACCCTCTCTCTCCCTGAGGGAGATATCTGTACACTGACTGGTGTCTCTCCGTCCCCTCTCTCTCTCTCCGGAAGATATCTGTACACTGACTCATGTCTCTCAGTCCCCCCTCTCTCAGGGAGATATCTGTACACTGCCTGGTGTCTCTCAGTCCACTCTCTCTCAGGGAGATATCTGTACACTGACTGGTGTCTCTCATTCCCCTCTCTCTCTCAGGGAGATATCTGTACACTGACTGGTGTCTCTCAGTCCCCCCTCTCTCAGGGAGATATCTGTACACTGCCTGGTGTCTCTCAGTAACCTCTCTCTCCCTCAGGGAGATATCTGTACACTGACTGGTGTGTCTCAGTCCCCTCTCTCTCAGGGAGATATCTGTACCCTGACTGGTGTCTCTCAGTCCTCTATCTCAGGGAGATATCTGTACACTGACTGGTGTCTCTCAGTCCCCTCTCTCTCTCAGGGAGATATCTGCACACTGACTGGTGTCTCTCAGTCCCCCCCCTCTCTCTCTCAGGGAGATATCTGTACACTGACTGGTGTCTCTCAGTCCGCTCTCTCTCTCAGGGAGATATCTGTACACTGACTGGTGTCTCTCAATCCTCTCATTCTCTCAGGGAGATATCTGTACACTGACTGGTGTCTCTCAGTCTCCACTCCATCAGGGAGATATCTGTACACTGACTGGTGTCTGTCAGTCCCCTCTCTCTCTCAGGGAGATATCTGTACACTGACTGGTGTCTCTCAGTCCCCTCTCTCTCTCAGGGAGATATCTGTACACTGACTGGTGTCTCTCAGTCCCCTCTCTCTCTCTCAGGGAGATATCTGTACATTGACTGGTGTCTCTCAGTCCCCTCTCTCCCTCAGGGAGATATCTGTACACTGACTGGTGTCTCTCAGTCCCCTCTCTCTCTCTCTCAGGGAGATATCTGTACACTGACTGGTGTCTCTCAGTCCCCTAGCTCTCATGGAGATATCTGTACACTGACTGGTGTCTCTCAGTCCCCTCTCTCTCTCTCAGGGAGATATCTGTACACTGCCTGGTGTCTCTCAGTCCCCTCTCTCTCAGGGAGATATCTGTACACTGACTGGTGTCTCTCAGTCCTCTCTCTCAGGGAGATATCTGTGCACTGACTGGTGTCTCTCAGTCCCCTCTCTCTCATGGAGATATCTGTACACTGACTGGTGTCTCTCAGTCCCCTCTCTCTCTCTCAGGGAGATATCTGTACACTGACTGGTGTCTCTCAGTCCTCTCTCTCAGGGAGATATCTGTACACTGACTGGTGTCTCTCAGTCCCCTCTCTCTCTCAGGGAGATATCTGTACACTGACTGGTGTCTCTCATTCCCCTCTCTCTCAGGGAGATATCTGTACACTGACTGGTGTCTCTCAGTCCTCTCTCCCTCAGGGAGATATCTGTACACTGACTGGTGTCTCTCAGTCCACTCTCTCTCAGGGAGATATCTGTACACTGACTGGTGTCTCTCAGTCCCCTCTCTCCCTCAGGGAGATATCTGTACACTGACTGGTGTCTCTCAGTCCTCTCTCCCTCAGGGAGATATCTGTGCACTGACTGGTGTCTCTCAGTCCTCTCTCTCAGGGAGATATCTGTACACTGACTGGTGCCTCCCAGTCCTCTCTCTCAGGGAGATATCTGTACACTGACTGGTGTCTCTCAGTCCCCCCTCTCTCTCTCTCAGGGAGATATCTGTACACTGACTGGTGTCTGTCAGTCCCCCCTCTCTCAGGGAGATATCTGTACACTGCCTGGTGTCTCTCAGTCCACTCTCTCTCAGGGAGATATCTGTACACTGACTGGTGTCTCTCATTCCCCTCTCTCTCAGGGAGATATCTGTACACTGACTGGTGTCTCTCAGTCCCCTCTCTCTCTCTCAGGGAGATATTTGTACACTGACTGGTGTCTCTCCGTCCCCTCTCTCTCTCTCCGGAAGATATCTGTACACTGACTGGTGTCTCTCAGTCCCCCCTCTCTCAGGGAGATATCTGTACACTGCCTGGTGTCTCTCAGTCCACTCTCTCTCAGGGAGATATCTGTACACTGACTGGTGTCTCTCATTCCCCTCTCTCTCTCAGGGAGATATCTGTACACTGACTGGTGTCTCTCAGTCCCCCCTCTCTCAGGGAGATATCTGTACACTGCCTGGTGTCTCTCAGTAACCTCTCTCTCCCTCAGGGAGATATCTGTACACTGACTGGTGTGTCTCAGTCCCCTCTCTCTCAGGGAGATATCTGTACCCTGACTGGTGTCTCTCAGTCCGCTATCTCAGGGAGATATCTGTACACTGACTGGTGTCTCTCAGTCCCCTCTCTCTCTCAGGGAGATATCTGTACACTGACTGTTGTCTCTCAGTCCTCTCTCTCAGGGAGATATCTGTACACTGACTGGTCTCTCTCTGTCCCCTTTCTCAGGGAGATATCTGTACACTGACTGGTGTCTCTCAGTCCCCTCTCTCTCTCTCTCAGGGAGACATCTGTACACTGACTGGTGTCTCTCCGTCCCCTCTCTCTCTTTCCGGGAGATATCTGTACACTGACTGGTGTCTCTCAGTCCCCGCTCTCTCTCTCAGGGAGATATCTGTACACTGACTGGTGTCTCTCAGTCCCCTCTCTCTCTCTCAGGGAGATATCTGTACACTGACTGGTGTCTCACAGTCCCCTCTCTCTCCCTCAGGGAGACATCTGTACACTGACTGGTGTCTCTCCGTCCCCTCTCTCTCTTTCCGGGAGATATCTGTACACTGACTGGTGTCTCTCAGTCCCCCCTCTCTCCCTGAGGGAGATATCTGTACACTGTCTGGTGTCACTCAGTACCCTCTCTCTCCCTGAGGGAGATATCTGTACACTGACTGGTGTCTCTCCGTCCCCTCTCTCTCTCTCCGGAAGATATCTGTACACTGACTCATGTCTCTCAGTCCCCCCTCTCTCAGGGAGATATCTGTACACTGCCTGGTGTCTCTCAGTCCACTCTCTCTCAGGGAGATATCTGTACACTGACTGGTGTCTCTCATTCCCCTCTCTCTCTCAGGGAGATATCTGTACACTGACTGGTGTCTCTCAGTCCCCCCTCTCTCAGGGAGATATCTGTACACTGCCTGGTGTCTCTCAGTAACCTCTCTCTCCCTCAGGGAGATATCTGTACACTGACTGGTGTGTCTCAGTCCCCTCTCTCTCAGGGAGATATCTGTACCCTGACTGGTGTCTCTCAGTCCTCTATCTCAGGGAGATATCTGTACACTGACTGGTGTCTCTCAGTCCCCTCTCTCTCTCAGGGAGATATCTGCACACTGACTGGTGTCTCTCAGTCCCCCCCCTCTCTCTCTCAGGGAGATATCTGTACACTGACTGGTGTCTCTCAGTCCGCTCTCTCTCTCAGGGAGATATCTGTACACTGACTGGTGTCTCTCAATCCTCTCATTCTCTCAGGGAGATATCTGTACACTGACTGGTGTCTCTCAGTCTCCACTCCATCAGGGAGATATCTGTACACTGACTGGTGTCTGTCAGTCCCCTCTCTCTCTCAGGGAGATATCTGTACACTGACTGGTGTCTCTCAGTCCCCTCTCTCTCTCAGGGAGATATCTGTACACTGACTGGTGTCTCTCAGTCCCCTCTCTCTCTCTCAGGGAGATATCTGTACATTGACTGGTGTCTCTCAGTCCCCTCTCTCCCTCAGGGAGATATCTGTACACTGACTGGTGTCTCTCAGTCCCCTCTCTCTCTCTCTCAGGGAGATATCTGTACACTGACTGGTGTCTCTCAGTCCCCTAGCTCTCATGGAGATATCTGTACACTGACTGGTGTCTCTCAGTCCCCTCTCTCTCTCTCAGGGAGATATCTGTACACTGCCTGGTGTCTCTCAGTCCCCTCTCTCTCAGGGAGATATCTGTACACTGACTGGTGTCTCTCAGTCCTCTCTCTCAGGGAGATATCTGTGCACTGACTGGTGTCTCTCAGTCCCCTCTCTCTCATGGAGATATCTGTACACTGACTGGTGTCTCTCAGTCCCCTCTCTCTCTCTCAGGGAGATATCTGTACACTGACTGGTGTCTCTCAGTCCTCTCTCTCAGGGAGATATCTGTACACTGACTGGTGTCTCTCAGTCCCCTCTCTCTCTCAGGGAGATATCTGTACACTGACTGGTGTCTCTCATTCCCCTCTCTCTCAGGGAGATATCTGTACACTGACTGGTGTCTCTCAGTCCTCTCTCCCTCAGGGAGATATCTGTACACTGACTGGTGTCTCTCAGTCCACTCTCTCTCAGGGAGATATCTGTACACTGACTGGTGTCTCTCAGTCCCCTCTCTCCCTCAGGGAGATATCTGTACACTGACTGGTGTCTCTCAGTCCTCTCTCCCTCAGGGAGATATCTGTGCACTGACTGGTGTCTCTCAGTCCTCTCTCTCAGGGAGATATCTGTACACTGACTGGTGCCTCCCAGTCCTCTCTCTCAGGGAGATATCTGTACACTGACTGGTGTCTCTCAGTCCCCCCTCTCTCTCTCTCAGGGAGATATCTGTACACTGACTGGTGTCTGTCAGTCCCCCCTCTCTCTCTCAGGGAGATATCTGTACACTGACTGGTGTCTCTCAGTCCCCTCTCTCTCATGGAGATATCTGTACACTGACTGGTGTCTCTCACTCCCCTCTCTCTCTCTCAGGGAGATATCTGTACACTGACTGGTGTCTCTCAGTCCTCTCTCTCAGGGAGATATCTGTACACTGACTGGTGTCTCTCAGTCCCCTCTCCCTCAGGGAGATATCTGTACACTGACTGGTGTCTCTCAGTCCCCTCTCTCTCAGGGAGATATCTGTACACTGACTGGTGTCTCTCAGTCCCCTCTCTCCCTCAGGGAGATATCTGTACACTGACTGGTGTCTCTCAGTCCCCTCTCTCTCTCTCAGGGAGATATCTGTACACTGACTGGTGTCTCTCAGTCCCCTCTCTCTCTCAGGGAGATATCTGTACACTGACTGGTGTCTCTCAGTCCCCTCTCTCTCCCTCAGGGAGATATCTGTACACTGACTGGTGTCTCTCAGTCCCCTCTCTCTCATGGAGATATCTGTGCACTGACTGGTGTCTCTCAGTCCCCTCTCTCTCTCTCAGGGAGATATCTGTACACTGCCTGGTGTCTCTCAGTCCCCTCTCTCTCTCAGGGAGATATCTGTACACTGACTGGTGTCTCTCAGTCCTCTCTCTCAGGGAGATATCTGTACACTGACTGGTCTCTCTCTGTCCCCTTTCTCAGGGAGATATCTGTACACTGACTGGTGTCTCTCAGTCCCCTCTCTCTCTCTCTCAGGGAGACATCTGTACACTGACTGGTGTCTCTCCGTCCCCTCTCTCTCTTTCCGGGAGATATCTGTACACTGACTGGTGTCTCTCAGTCCCCCCTCTCTCCCTGAGGGAGATATCTGTACACTGTCTGGTGTCTCTCAGTACCCTCTCTCTCCCTGAGGGAGATATCTGTACACTGACTGGTGTCTCTCCGTCCCCTCTCTCTGTCTCCGGAAGATATCTGTACACTGACTAGTGTCTCTCAGTCCCCCCTCTCTCAGGGAGATATCTGTACACTGCCTGGTGTCTCTCAGTCCACTCTCTCTCAGGGAGATATCTGTACACTGACTGGTGTCTCTCATTCCCCTCTCTCTCTCAGGGAGATATCTGTACACTGACTGGTGTCTCTCAGTCCCCCCTCTCTCAGGGAGATATCTGTACACTGCCTGGTGTCTCTCAGTAACCTCTCTCTCCCTCAGGGAGATATCTGTACACTGACTGGTGTGTCTCAGTCCCCTCTCTCTCAGGGAGATATCTGTACCCTGACTGGTGTCTCTCAGTCCCCTCTCTCTCCCTCAGGGAGATATCTGTACACTGACTGGTGTCTCTCAGTCCCCTCTCTCTCTCAGGGAGATATCTGTACACTGACTGGTGTCTCTCAGTCCCCCCCCTCTCTCTCTCAGGGAGATATCTGTACACTGACTGGTGTCTCTCAGTCCCCTCTCTCTCTCAGGGAGATATCTGTACACTGACTGGTGTCTCTCAATCCTCTCTCTCTCTCAGGGAGATATCTGTACACTGACTGGTGTCTCTCAGTCCCCACTCCATCAGGGAGATATCTGTACACTGACTGGTGTCTGTCAGTCCCCTCTCTCTCTCAGGGAGATATCTGTACACTGACTGGTGTCTCTCAGTCCCCTCTCTCTCTCAGGGAGATATCTGTACACTGACTGGTGTCTCTCAGTCCCCTCTCTCTCTCTCAGGGAGATATCTGTACATTGACTGGTGTCTCTCAGTCCCCTCTCTCCCTCAGGGAGATATCTGTCCACTGACTGGTGTCTCTCAGTCCCCTCTCTCTCTCTCTCAGGGAGATATCTGTACACTGACTGGTGTCTCTCAGTCCCCTCTCTCTCTCTCAGGGAGATATCTGTACACTGCCTGGTGTCTCTCAGTCCCCTCTCTCTCTCTCAGGGAGATATCTGTACACTGCCTGGTGTCTCTCAGTCCCCTCTCTCTCAGGGAGATATCTGTACACTGACTGGTGTCTCTCAGTCCCCTCTCACTCTCAGGGAGATAACTGTACACTGACTGGTGTCTCTCAGTCCCCTCTCTCTCAGGGAGATATCTGTACACTGACTGGTGTCTCTCAGTCCTCTCTCCCTCAGGGAGATATCTGTACACTGACTGGTGTCTCTCAGTCCCCTCTCTCTCAGGGAGATATCTGTACACTGACTGGTGTCTCTCAGTCCCCTCTCTCCATCAGGGAGATATCTGTACACTGACTGGTGTCTCTCAGTCCCCTCTCCCTCAGGGAGATATCTGTACACTGACTGGTGTCTCTCAGTCCCCCCTCTCTCCCTCAGGGATATATCTGTACACTGACTGGTGTCTCTCAGTCCCCCCTCTCCCTCAGGGAGATATCTGTACACTGACTGGTGTCTCTCAGTCCCCTCTCTCTCTCTCAGGGAGATATCTGTACACTGACTGGTGTCTCTCAGTCCCCTCTCTCTATCAGGGAGATATCTGTACACTGACTGGTGTCTCTCAGTCCCCTCTCTCTCTCTCAGGGAGATATCTGTACACTGACTGGTGTGTCTCAGTACCCTCTCTCTCAGGGAGATATCTGTACCCTGACTGGTGTCTCTCAGTCCCCTCTCTCTCTCAGGGAGATATCTGTACACTGACTGGTGTCACTCAGTCCCCTCTCTCTCTCAGGGAGATATCTGTACACTGACTGGTGTCTCTCAGTCCCCTCTCTCTCTCAGGGAGATATCTGTACACTGACTGGTGCCTCTCAGTCCCCTCTCTCTCTCAGGGAGATATCTGTACACTGACTGGTGTCTCTCAGTCCCCTGTCTCTCTCTCAGGGAGATATCTGTACACTGACTGGTGTCTCTCAGTCCCCTCTCTCTCTCAGGGAGATATCTGTACACTGACTGGTGTCTCTCAGTCCCCTCTCTCTCCCTCAGGGAGATATCTGTACACTGACTGGTGTCTCTCAGTCCCCCCTCTCTCTCTCTCAGGGAGATATCTGTACACTGACTGGTGTCTCTCAGTCCCCTCTCTCTCAGGGAGATATCTGTACACTGACTGGTGTCTCTCAGTCCTCTCTCTCAGGGAGATATCTGTACACTGACTGGTGTCTCTCAGTCCCCTCTCTCTCTCTCAGGGAGATATTTGTACACTGACTGGTGTCTCTCCGTCCCCTCTCTCTCTCTCCGGAAGATATCTGTACACTGACTGGTGTCTCTCAGTCCCCCCTCTCTCAGGGAGATATCTGTACACTGCCTGGTGTCTCTCAGTCCACTCTCTCTCAGGGAGATATCTGTACACTGACTGGTGTCTCTCATTCCCCTCTCTCTCTCAGGGAGATATCTGTACACTGACTGGTGTCTCTCAGTCCCCCCTCTCTCAGGGAGATATCTGTACACTGCCTGGTGTCTCTCAGTAACCTCTCTCTCCCTCAGGGAGATATCTGTACACTGACTGGTGTGTCTCAGTCCCCTCTCTCTCAGGGAGATATCTGTACCCTGACTGGTGTCTCTCAGTCCGCTATCTCAGGGAGATATCTGTACACTGACTGGTGTCTCTCAGTCCCCTCTCTCTCTCAGGGAGATATCTGTACACTGACTGGTGTCTCTCAGTCTCCCCCCTCTCTCTCTCAGGGAGATATCTGTACACTGACTGGTGTCTCTCAGTCCCCTCTCTCTCTCAGGGAGATATCTGTACACTGACTGGTGTCTCTCAATCCTCTCTCTCTCTCAGGGAGATATCTGTACACTGACTGGTGTCTCTCAGTCCCCACTCCATCAGGGAGATATCTGTACACTGACTGGTGTCTGTCAGTCCCCTCTCTCTCTCAGGGAGATATCTGTACACTGACTGGTGTCTCTCAGTCCCCTCTCTCTCTCAGGGAGATATCTGTACACTGACTGGTGTCTCTCAGTCCCCTCTCTCTCTTTCTCAGGGAGATATCTGTACACTGACTGGTGTCTCTCAGTCCCCTAGCTCTAATGGAGATATCTGTACACTGACTGGTGTCTCTCAGTCCCCTCTCTCTCTCTCAGGGAGATATCTGTACACTGCCTGGTGTCTCTCAGTCCCCTCTCTCTCAGGGAGATATCTGTACACTGACTGGTGTCTCTCAGTCCTCTCTCTCAGGGAGATATCTGTACACTGACTGGTGTCTCTCAGTCCCCTCTCTCTCATGGAGATATCTGTACACTGACTGGTGTCTCTCAGTCCCCTCTCTCTCTCTCAGGGAGATATCTGTACACTGACTGGTGTCTCTCAGTCCCCTCTCTCTCAGGGAGATATCTGTACACTGACTGGTGTCTCTCAGCCCTCTCTCTCAGGGAGATATCTGTACACTGACTGGTGTCTCTCAGTCCCCTCTCTCTCATGGAGATATCTGTACACTGACTGGTGTCTCTCAGTCCCCTCTCTCTCTCTCAGGGAGATATCTGTACACTGACTGGTGTCTCTCAGTCCCCTCTCTCTCAGGGAGATATCTGTACACTGACTGGTGTCTCTCAGTCCTCTCTCCCTCAGGGAGATATCTGTACACTGACTGGTGTCTCTCAGTCCCCTCTCTCTCAGGGAGATATCTGTACACTGACTGGTGTCTCTCAGTCCCCTCTCTCCCTCAGGGAGATATCTGTACACTGACTGGTGTCTCTCAGTCCTCTCTCTCAGGGAGATATCTGTACACTGACTGGTGTCTCTCAGTCCCCCCTCTCTCTCTCTCAGGGAGATATCTGTACACTGACTGGTGTCTGTCAGTCCCCCCTCTCTCTCTCAGGGAGATATCTGTACACTGACTGGTGTCTCTCAGTCCCCTCTCCCTCAGGGAGATATCTGTACACTGACTGGTGTCTCTCAGTCCTCTCTCTCAGGGAGATATCTGTACACTGACTGGTGTCTCTCAGTCCCCCCTCTCTCTCTCTCAGGGAGATATCTGTACACTGACTGGTGTCTGTCAGTCCCCCCTCTCTCTGTCAGGGAGATATCTGTACACTGACTGGTGTCTCTCAGTCCCCTCTCCCTCAGGGAGATATCTGTACACTGACTGGTGTCTCTCAGTCCTCTCTCTCAGGGAGATACCTGTACACTGACGGGTGTCTCTCCGTCCCCTCACTCTCTCTCTCAGGGAGATATCTGTACACTGACTGGTGTCTCTCAGTCCCCTCTCCCTCAGGGAGATATCTGTACACTGACTGGTGTCTCTCAGTCCCCCCTCTCTCCCTCAGGGAGATATCTGTACACTGACTGGTGTCTCTCAGTCCCCCCTCTCTCTCTCAGGGAGATATCTGTACACTGACTGGTCTCTCTCAGTCCCCTCTCCCTCAGGGAGATATCTGTACACTGACTGGTGTCTCTCAGTCCCTTCACTCTCAGGGAGATATCTGTACACTGACTGGTGTCTCTCAGTCCCCTCTCTCTCAGGGAGATATCTGTACACTGACTGGTGTCTCTCAGTCCCCTCTCTCCCTCAGGGAGATATCTGTACACTGACTGGTGTCTCTCAGTCCCCTCTCTCTCTCTCAGGGAGATATCTGTACACTGACTGGTGTCTCTCAGTCCCCTCTCTCTCTCAGGGAGATATCTGTACACTGACTGGTGTCTCTCAGTCCCCTCTCTCTCTCTCTCAGGGAGATATCTGTACACTGACTGGTGTCTCTCAGTCCCCTCTCTCTCTCTCTCAGGGAGATATCTGTACACTGACTGGTGTCTCTCAGTCCCCTCTCTCTCCCTCGGGGAGATATCTGTACACTGACTGGTGTCTCTCAGTCCCCTCTCTCTTCCTCAGGGAGATATCTGTACACTGACTGGTGTCTCTCAGTCCCCCCTCTCTCAGGGAGATATCTGTACACTGACTGGTGTCTCTCAGTCCCCTGTCTCCCTCAGGGAGATATCTGTACACTGACTGGTGTCTCTCAGTCCCCTCTCTCTCTCTCTCTCAGGGAGATATCTGTACACTGACTGGTGTCTCTCAGTCCCTTCTCTCTCAGGGAGATATCTCTACACTGACTGGTCTCTCCCAGTCAACTCTCTCTCTCTCTCAGGGAGATATCTGTTCATTGACTGGTGTCTCTCAGTCCCCTCTCTCCCTCAGGGAGATATCTGTACACTGACTGGTGTCTCTCAGTCCCCTCTCTCTCTCTCTCAGGGAGATATCTGTACACTGACTCGTGTCTCTCAGTCCCCTCTCAGTCTCAGGGAGCTATCTGTACACTGACTGGTGTCTCTCAGTCCCCTCTCTCTCAGGGAGATATCTGTACACTGACTGGTTTCTCTCAGTCCACTCTCCCTCAGGGAGATATCTGTACACTGAC
Organism: Chiloscyllium punctatum; assembly: GCF_047496795.1. Classification (NCBI taxonomy): domain Eukaryota; kingdom Metazoa; phylum Chordata; class Chondrichthyes; order Orectolobiformes; family Hemiscylliidae; genus Chiloscyllium; species Chiloscyllium punctatum. Next base: position 253,528 of record NW_027310069.1, read on the forward strand.
TGGTCTCTCTCAGTCCCCTATCTCAGGGAGATATCTGTACACTGACTGGTCTCTCTCTGTCCCCTTTCTCAGGGAGATATCTGTACACTGACTGGTGTCTCTCAGGGAGATATCTGTACACTGACTGGTGTCACTCTGTCCCCTCTCTCTCTCTCCGGGAGATATCTGTACACTGACTGGTGTCTCTCAGGGAGATATCTGTACACTGACTGGTGTCACTCTGTCCCCTCTCTCTCTCAGGGAGATATCTGTACACTGACTGGTGTCTCTCAGTCCCCTCTCTCTCTCAGGGAGATATCTGTACACTGACTGGTGTCTCTCAGTCCCCTCTCTCTCAGGGAGATATCTGTACACTGACTGGTGTCTCTCAGTCCCCTCTCTCTCTCAGGGTGATATCTGTACACTGACTGGTGTCTCTCAGTCCCCTCTCTCTCTCAGGGAGATATCTGTACACTGACTGGTGTCTCTCAGTCCCCTCTCTCTCAGGGAGATATCTGTACACTGACTGGTGTCTCTCAGTCCCCTCTCCCTCAGGGAGATATCTGTACACTGACTGGTGTCTCTCAGTCCCCTCTCTCTCTCTCAGGGAGATATCTGTACACTGACTGGTGTCTCTCAGTCCCCCCTCTCTCTCTCTCAGGGAGCTATCTGTACACTGACTGGTGTCTCTCAGTCCCCTCTCTCTCTCTCAGGGAGATATCTGTGCACTGACTGGTGTCTCTGAGTCCCCTCTCTCTCATGGAGACATCTGTACACTGACTGGTGTCTCTCAGTCCCCTCTCTCTCTCTCAGGGAGATATCTGTACACTGACTGGTGTCTCTCAGTCCCCTCTCAGTCTCAGGGAGATATCTGTACACTGACTGGTGTCTCTCAGTCCCCTCTCTCTCAGGGAGATATCTGTACACTGACTGGTGTCTCTCAGTCCTCTCTCCCTCAGGGAGATATCTGTACACTGACTGGTGTCTCTCAGTCCTCTCTCTCAGGGAGATATCTGTACACTGACTGGTGTCTCTCAGTCCCCTCTCTCTCAGGGAGATATCTGTACACTGACTGGTGTCTCTCAGTCCTCTCTCCCTCAGGGAGATATCTGTACACTGACTGGTGTCTCTCAGTCCTCTCTCTCAGGGAGATATCTGTACACTGACTGGTGTCTCTCAGTCCTCTCTCTCAGGGAGATATCTGTACACTGACTGGTGTCTCTCAGTCCCCTCTCTCTCTCAGGGAGATATCTGTACACTGCCTGGTGTCTCTCAGTCCCCTCTCTCTCTCTCAGGGAGATATCTGTACACTGACTGGTGTCTCTCAGTCCACTCTCTCTCAGGGAGATATCTGTACACTGACTGGTGTCTCTCAGTCCCCTCTGTCCCTCAGGGAGATATCTGTACACTGACTGGTGTCTCTCAGTCCCCTCTCTCTTCCTCAGGGAGATATCTGTACACTGACTGGTGTCTCTCAGTCCCCTCTCTCTCTCTCAGGGAGATATCTGTACACTGACTGGTGTCTCTCAGTCCCCTCTCTCTCCCTCAGGGAGATATCTGTACACTGACTGGTGTCTCTCAGTCCCCTCTCTCTTCCTCAGGGAGATATCTGTACACTGACTGGTGTCTCTCAGTCCCCTCTCTCTCTCTCAGGGAGATATCTGTACACTGACTGGTGTCTCTCAGTCCCCTCTCTCTCCCTCAGGGAGATATCTGTACACTGACTGGTGTCTCTCAGTCCCCTCTCTCTTCCTCAGGGAGATATCTGTACACTGACTGGTGTCTCTCAGTCCCCTCTCTCTCAGGGAGATATCTGTACACTGACTGGTGTCTCTCAGTCCCCTCTCTCTCTCTCAGGGAGATATCTGTACACTGACTGGTGTCTCTCAGTCCCCCCTCTCTCTCTCTCAGGGAGATATCTGTACACTGACTGGTGTCTCTCAGTCCCCTCTCTCTCTCTCAGGGAGATATCTGTACACTGACTGGTGTCTCTCAGTCCCCGCTCTCAGGGAGATATCTGTACACTGACTGGTGTCTCTCAGTCCCCCCTCTCTCTCAGGGAGATATCTGTACACTGACTGGTGTCTCTCAGTCCCCTGTCTCCCTCAGGGAGATATCTGTACACTGACTGGTGTCTCTCAGTCCCCTCTCTCTCTCAGGGAGATATCTGTACACTG